>NW_026575353.1:0-52625 GCF_028641065.1 Leucoraja erinaceus | reverse complement strand
AAACCACCTCCCTCCGACCAACCCACAACACCGCCCCCTCACACACCCGCGCCCGCACACACACCCACGCCCCTCACCCCCACCCAGGGCCCAACCCGCCCCCTCCACCCCACTGGGCCCCCCCTCCACTCTCACACCACACCCACCCCACCTCACACCACACACACCCCCCCACCCACACACCACACACACTCTCATACACAGACTTACCCCCACTCACTCACACAGACCTATATGCATCCACACGTACACACAGAAACACACACTCAAGACCTCTCTCTAACATACACATACCCCTGCACACTCACTTCCAAAGGCACACACTTATTCCCCCTCTCACACACACACACCCCTCACACACACAAACACACGCATGCACGTACACACACACCCCTCACACACCCCCCTCTCACACATCAGCGCACACCCCTCACACACCACACACCCCCCCTCACACACACCCCCACCTCACACACACACACCCCTCACATCACACACACCGCCCCCCTCACACACACACCCCCACACACACACAACACCACCCCTCACACACACCCCCCACCTCACACCACACACACCCCTCACACACACACAACCCACCATCCTCACACACACACCCCCCCTCACACACACACACGCTCCCCACCCCACACACACACACCCCTCACACCACACACACACCCCCTCACACAACACACCCCCACCTCACACACACACAACCCCCCCACTACACACACACCCCCCTCACACACACACACCCCCCTCACACACACACACCCCCACCCCACTCACACACACACACCCCCCCCACACACCACACTACCCCCACCTCACACACACACACCCCCACTCACACACACACACCCCCCTCACATACACACACACCCCACTCACACACTCACCCCAACTCACGACACACACCCCCACACACCCCCTCACAGCACACACACCCTCTCACACACACACACACACACCCACACACACACACACACCTCACACACACCCCCCCCCACACACAGACACACACACACACACACACACCCCCTCACACACACCCCCCCCCCTCACACACACCACACACACCCCCCTCACACCACCCCCCCCCACTCACACATACACACACCTCACACCACACACACACCCCCTCACACACACACCCCCCTCACAAGACCACCACACACCCCCCTCACCACACCCACCCCCCCTCGTCACACACACACACACACCCCTCACACACACACCCCCCTCACACACACCCCCCCACTCACCACACACACACACACTCACACACACACACACACCCCTCACACACACACCCCCACTCACAAACACACACACACACCCCCCTCCACACAACCCCCCCACTCCACACACACCTACACCCTCACCACCACCCCCCCCCTCACTCACCCCCCCTCACACACACCCCCCCCTCACTCACCCCCCCTCACAAACACCCCTCACACACAGCCCTACAACATCCCTCACAAACCCCCTCACACACACCCCTACACTTGCAGCAAGTCAACGCCCAAAAACACCAGCAGGCACAGCAACTACAGTGACAAATGCCCAGCGGCAGGCCAGGTGAGGCACAGACCCCCCTCTCTGGCCCGTACCCTGATCTCCTGGTTATCTCCCACACTGACCTTTCTGTCCTCGGTCACCTCCATTGTCAGACTGAGGCTAAATGTAAATTGGAGGAACAGCATTCATATTTTGTTTGGGCAACTTCCAGCCCAGTGGTATGAACATTGACTTTCCTGCATCAGCTCTCGCTCCATCCCTCCCCCACCCAAGTCGTATAAGCTTCAAAGTCATCTTGTGGAGTCTCATTGTCTGTAACTCGTTTCCACCTAGCCCACAGCTAAGCCTGTTTCCTTTATCATTGTTACTTTTTAGCATATATTTTACTCATATGTTCTATATCTCTCCACATCACCGTCTATATCTCTCGTTTCTCTCTCCCCTGACTCAGTGTAAAGAAAGGTCTGGACCCAAAACGTCACCTATTCCTTTTCTCCAAAGATGCTATCTGACCCGCTGAGTTACTCCAGCTTTTTGTGTCTAACCCCAATTCACCCCCCCCCCCACTATAATAGGCACCGTGACTGGCCAGCTGAGGGAGGGTTCTGCACTACACGTTTCCCCCTGCCCTGACCCACCCTCTCCGCCCCTTTAGGGGTCATCCCCACTCAGCCCTTTCTGCTCCCCACCTCCCAGATGTAGCAGAGGGGGCGAGGGTGGGGCATGGTGGGGACAAAGGGGTGTGGGAATGTGGTTGGTCCCGTCTACCCATCCTGCCGGAGGATGTGACCAGGTGGTGGGATGTTGGGCCAGCCAGGGGGTGGGTGACGCACCGTCATGGGCCGGCCCCTACCCTCCAACCTGGCAGCTGCTTCCTCAACCACTCATATTGAAGCAATGACCAACGCCTCTACTTCCTCAGGAGGCTTGTCCCTCACTGGCTTCTACAGATGCACCACTGGCATAAAGCATTTGATCATGATGCATCACAGCTTGGTTTGGGAACAGCTCCATCCAAGACTGCTCAGACCATCACACAAACCAATCTCCCTTCCATTGACTTCACGCTGCCTCGTCAAGGCCAGCAGCATAATCAAGGACCAGTCTCACCCTGGCCAGTCCCTCTTCTCCTCTCTCCCATCGGGCAAAAGGTATGGAAGTGTGAAAACGCACACCTCCACATTCAGGGTCTTCTTCCCAGCTGTTATCAGGCAACTGAATCAACCTGCCACAACTAGAGAGCAGTCCTGTACCTCTTTGGTGACCCTCTGAGTTGATCGGACTTTACTGGGTTTACCTTGCACTAAATGATATTCCCTTATCATGTATCTACACACTGAATGGATCAATTGTAATCATGTATTGTATTTCTGCTGACTGGATAGCACGCAACAAAATTGAACTGGCCCTGGGGGCATCCATCATCCAGCATGGGAACAGGCCCTTCAGCCCAGTGCTCCATGCCCCCCACTCTCCCCATCTACACGTCTGTCCCAGATCTCTCGAAACCTCTACTCTCCATATCCTCACTCCGCTCCCAACCCTTTTCCTCAGCCCAGCCTGTGCCTGTGGTGGGGGGTGTGTGCCGGTGCAGAGCCCCCACTGACCAGGCCTGTGTCCGCAGGCTTGCTATGGAGTACCAGGAGCAGAGCTGGGTCAAGCTGTCCGATCTGGAGAGGGAGCTGCGGCAGATGGAGGCTCAGTACCAGCAGGAGTTTGGTGACGGCTCTGAGGAGACAACCAGCGGCGAGGAGGATGGCCTGGGGGAAGGGGAGGGGGGGCAGGTTAGGGCAGCCAACTGGGGGGAGGGGGAAGGTGAGGGCTGCCGACTGAGGAGAGGATGCAGGAGCAGGCCATTCTGCCCATTCAGGACCAGCCCACCAACCATGGAGAGTCCAGCCCAGGGAGTGGGGCAGGACCAGGATATACTGCCCATGTTGCCCCCAGGCCCCACTTACCACCCATCCCCTCCCCATGCCTCTCAGGGTCCTGCTCCTCTCCTCTCCCTCTCCCCCCCGCCCCCTCCTTTCACACCCCCCGTCCCCTTCTCTCCCCATCCCTTCCTCTCTCCCCCTCCCCCTTCCTCTACCTCCCCCGCCCTGTCCGCCCCCCTCCACTCCGGCCCCCTCCACCTCCTCTCCCCTCTCCCCCAGCCCCCTCCACTCCCCTCCCCCCCCCACTCTCCTTCCTCCCCCCGGCCCCTTCCCTTCCTCCCCCCACCGCCCCCCCTCCTCTCCCTCCCCTCAGACGTGGCAGTTCTGTCCAACCTGCTCTCCACACCTCGGACACCTGGCGGTGAAGTGCCGCCCCTTCTACCTTCCGAGGGAATTCACCTCCATCATCCTGACCGCAGTCTACATCCCACCACAAGCAGACGTCCGTCTGGCACTGAAGGAGCTGCACGCAGTGGTCAACAAACACCTTACCCCGAGGCATTTATCAACATTGCTGGGGACTTCAACAAAGCAAAACTCAAGAAATCGCTCCCTAACATCCACCAACATGTCTCCTGCTGCACCAAACACCCTTGACCACCGCTACACCACCATCAAGGATGCCTATCGTTCTATCCCTCGCCCTCACTTCGGTAAATCCGAGCATACTGCGGTGCTCACCCCGAGGTGTGGACAGTACAGAGCTTGGAGGGGGGGGGGGGGGGGGGGGTGCAGAGGAACAACTCCAGGACTGTTTGGAGTCTGTAGACTGGGCAATGTTCAGGGACTCGGCAACGGACCTGAATGAATACGCCACAGTCGTTAGACTTCATAAAGAAATGTGTGGAGGACTGCATCCCTACAAAAACCTTCCGAGTGTTTCCCAATCAGAAGCCTTGGATGAACTACGAGATCAGCACTCTACTGAAGACTAGACACCGGGCATTCATGTCTGATGATACAGTGGTCTGCAAGAAGACCAGATACGACCTTAGTAAGGCCATCAAAAAGGCCAAAAGGGACCTGCTCCAAGCTGGAGGATGAGACGGATGTTCGGCACCTGTGGCGGGTACTGAATGCAATCACCTCCTACAGGGTGAAATCAGGGGGCAGCACATGTCAGCAAAACATCACTCCTGACGGCCTCAATGCATTTTACGCACGCTTTGATAACAGAACACTGATGTGCCTTCTCGAGCCCCCATTCGCTGTGATGGTATTTCGGTCATGGTCACAGAGGTCGACGGCAGAAAATCCTTCAGAGGGGTGAACCCTCGGAAAGTGCCTGGACCTGATGGTTAACCCGGTCGTGTTCTAAAAACCTGCGAGGACCAACTGGCTGGAGTTTCTACGGACATTTTCAACCTCTCACATCTGAGGTCTGAGGTTCCCACCTGCTTTAAAAGGGCATCAATTATACCAGTGCCCAAGAAGAGCAAGGTGACGTGCCTCAATGACTACCGACCAGTGGCACTAACGCTGGTGGTGATGAAGTGCTTTGAGAGGTTGATCATGGTGCAAATCACCTCGACAAAAACCTCACTGCAGTTCGCTTACCGCTGGCTCTCCACTCCTCTGGACCACTTGGACAACAAAAACTCATATGTCACGCTGTTATTCATTGACTACAGCTTGGCATTTAACACAGTCATCCGCTTCAAGCTGTTTACCAAACTCTCAGAACTGGGTCTCTGCGCATCCCTCTGCAATTGGATCCTCGACTTCCTCATTCACACATTCTGTTCATATTGGTGGAAATGTGTCAACGTTGGTAACAATCAGCACGGGAGCACCTCAAGGCTGCGTGCTCAGCCCCTGCTATACTCACTCTATACTCATGACTGCGTAGCCGGTCATAGTGCGAACTCCATCATCAAGTTCGCTGACGACACCACTGTTGTGGGACGTTTCACTGATGGAGATGAGTCAGAATATAGAAGGGAGATCAACACACTGACCAAATGGTGCCAGCACATTAACCTGGCTCTCAACACAAGCAAAACCAATGAACTGATTGTGGACTGTGGAAGGGGTAGGAT
Source organism: Leucoraja erinaceus (assembly GCF_028641065.1). NCBI lineage: Eukaryota > Metazoa > Chordata > Chondrichthyes > Rajiformes > Rajidae > Leucoraja > Leucoraja erinaceus. Next base: position 47,125 of record NW_026575353.1, on the reverse strand, counting down.
GGGGACCCATAGTCCCGTTTATATCAACGATGGTGGAGAGGGTCAAGAGCTTCAAATTCCTGGGCATGCATATCTCTGAAGATCTCTCCTGGTCCGAGAACACTGATGCAATTATAAAGAAAGCTCATCAGCGCCTCTACTTCCTGAGATTACAGAAAGTCGGTATGTCAAGGAGGACTCTCTCTCGAACTTCTACAGGTGTACAGTAGAGAGCATGCTGACTGGTTGCATCGTGGCCCAAAAGCGGAAAAGACTGCAAAAAGTTGTAAACACTGCCCAGTCCATCATCAGCTCTGACCTCCCTACCATCGAGGGGATCTATCGCAGTCGCTGCCTCAAAAAGGCTGGCAGTATCATCAAAGACCCACACCATCCTGTCCACTCACTCATCTCCCCGCTGCCTTCAGGTAGAAGGTACAAGAGCCTGAAATCTGCAACATCCAGGTTCAGGAATAGCTACTTCCCCACAGCCATCAGGCTATTTAACTCCTCAAACAAAAGTTTGATCATTAATAGGACATTGCACTTTATCCGTTTATTTATGTGTGTATATATATATATTCATTGGCACATGGTTACACTGATCAGTTCTGTTCTGTATTCATGCCTACTATATTATGTTGTGTTGCAGCAAAGCAAGAATTTCATTGTCCTATCTGGGACACATGACAATGAACTGTCCTGAATCTTGAATCTTTGCCCCCTGTTCCCTGCCCCCCATCTCTCTGAGTCCTGTCCCCCCCCCCCCCCCCCCCAGCTCAGTTTTGCACGATGGTGATGGGCTGTGTGTTTACAGATGGTGGGGTGAGATGGTGCAGGACCACGATGCTGACGACCACTTCTTCTGCCCAGCCTGTGACCGAACCTTCCAGAGCGTGAAGACGTGAGTGCAGGGTGGTCCTGGGGAAAGAGGGGATCGGAGCTGCCGCCAGCGGGGGTGGGTGGGGGGTGGGCGGTGAGGGGAGCTAGTGGGGGACGGCTGGGGGAGGGGGAGTGGGGTACAGCAGGGGTGGGGTGTGAGGGAGGCTCGTGGGGAACGGCTGGGGGAGGGGGGTACAGCAGGGGTGGGGGGTGGGCGGTGAGGGAGGCTCGTGGGGAACAGCTGGGGGAGGGGAGGGGTACGGCAGGGGTAGGGGTGGCTATGGAGGAAGGTTGCAGGAGAACGGGGAGTGGTGGTTGTAGGGGGCAGCTGGGGAGGGTCAGGTACCCCCCGAGGCAGGGAGGTGGGGGGAGGGGAGAGGGTGGCGAGGATTGTTGTGGGAGGAGGTTCATGAGGGAGGGGGCTGGGGGGCTGGGCATGGGACAGGTGACAGGTGACGTTTTGATCCTCTGCTCACTGTGTTGTACCCCTCTCCTTCCCCACCATACCCTCATTTGCCAACCACACGCCTTCCTCTGCCCAACGCTCCCCTTCCACCGCGCGGCATTGCCAGGATGAGGAACCACGAGCGGTCACGGCGACACCGGGAGACGGTGGCGTTGCTGCGGCAACAGCTGGAGGCAGAGGAACGGGAACTGCAGGAGGCTCAGAGTGGGCAGGAGTTGCCACCCAGCTCACCCAGGTATGGGGGCACCCAACACGCCCAGGTATGGGGGCACCCAGCACACCCAGGTATGGGGGCACCCAACACACCCAGGTATGGGGGCACCCAGCACACCCAGGTATGGGGGCACCCAACACACCCAGGTATGGGGGCACCCAACACACCCAGGTATGGGGGCACCCAACACACCCAGGTATGGGGGCACCCAACTCACCCAGGTATGGGGTATTGGGTCCAGGGGGGGGGTACAAGTGAGGGGGGGGGGGGGGGACGCTCTCCAGCTCTGACATTGTTTCCTTTTACCCCCCCCCTACTCTCCAAGAAAGACAGGAGGAAAAAAAGGCACACGGTTAGGGTAGTAACGCAGGACGTGTGTTTGTGTGTGTGTGTGTCTGTGTCTGTCTTTGTGTGCGTGTGTGACTGTGCGTGTGTGTGTGTGTGTTTATGTGTCTGTGTGTGTGTTTATGTATCTGTGTATGTGTGTGTGTGTGCGCGTTTCTGTGTGTGTGTATATCTGGGTGTGCCTGTGTGTGTGCGCGTGTCCGTGTGTCTGAGTCTATGTGTGTTTGTGTATCTGTGTGTGTCTGAGTCTGTGTGTGTGTCTGCGTGTGTGTCTGCGTGCGTGTGTGTGTGTAGAGAGTGTCTCTGTGTATGTGTGAGTGTGGGTATCTGAATGTGTGAATCTGTGTGAGTCTGTGTCTGTCTGTGCGTGTGTGTGGCTGTCTGTGTGTGTGTGACTGTTAATGTATCTATGTGTGTATGCATCTGTGTGTGTGTATGTGTGTGCGTCCGGTGTGTGTGTCTGCGGTGGGTGTGTGTGTGTGGGTGTGTCCGTGTGTATGTGTCTGCGTGTATGTGTCGGTGTGTCTTTATGTATCTGTGTGTGTGAGTCTGTGTGTGTGGGTGTGTGAGCCTGTGTGTCTTTGCGTGTGCTTATGTATCTGTGTGTGTTTATGTGTGAGTCTGTGTTTATGTGTGTGTGTGTGTGTGTGTGTCTGGGTGTGTGAGTGTGTGTGCGAATCTGTGTGTGTGTGTGTGTCTGAGTGTGTGTGTGTGTTTGTGTATGTGAGTGTGGGTATCTGTGTGGGTGCGTGCGAGTCTGTATGTATGTGTGTGTCCATGTATGTGTGAGTGTGGATGTGTGTATATGTGTGTGTATGTTTGTATGTCTGAGTGTGTGTGTGTCTGTCTCTGTGTGTTTATGTTTGTGTCTGTACGTGTGTGTGCCTGTCTCCTATGTGTGTGTGTGAATCTGTATGTGTGTGTCTGTGTGCGAGTGTGAATGTGTGTGTCTCTGTGTGTGCGTGTCTGTCTGTGTGAGTGTGGGTGTCTGTCTGTGTGTGTGTGTGTCTCTCTGTGTGTGTCCGTATGTAAGTGTGAAGGTGGTTGTCGGTATGTATGTGTGGGTGTCTGTGTGTCTGTCTGTGTTCGTGTCTATGTGTATGTGTGTCTGGATATGTGCGAGTGTGTGTCTGTTTGCGTGTGTGCCTGTCTATGTGTGAGTGTGGGTATCTGTATGTGGGAGTCTGTGTGTGTGAGTCTGTATGTGTGTCTGTTTGTGTGTGTGTGTGTATCTGTGTGTGTGTGTCTGTATGTGTGAGTGTGTGTGGGTATGTGTCTGAGTGTGTCTGCATGTATGTGTACGTGTCTGTCTGCAGGGCTGTGTGTGTGTCTGAAGTTGTGTGTGTGTGTGTCTATGTGTCTGTAGTTGTGCGTGTCTGTCAGCGTGTGTGCGTTTGTGTCTGTGTGCGTGTCTGTGTGTGCGTGTTTGTATCTGTGTTTGCGTGTGTGTGTGCGTGTCTCTGTGTGTGCCTGTGTGTGCGTGTCTGTGTCTGTGTGTGCGTGTCTACGTGTGGGGCATGTGTGTTGATGCCACAGGGCAGCGGCCGTCTGTCCCTGTCTCTGCCGGGTTGAATCACACACCGGTACGTATACCCCCCCCCCCCCCCCCCCCCCCCCGTTGGCGATGAAGCATGGCGACTGATCACGCCTGTGTCCTCTCTCTAGGTGTTCACCCACACTCCTGCCAGTCCCACTGACTCCGACACCACCGACAGTGACAGCCAGTCCGAGGCAGAGAGTGGCCAGGGGCAGGAGGGGGGTAGAGGGGGAGAGGAGGGTAGTAGCGGGGAGGAGGGGAGCATTGTAGAGCAGGAGGCAGACAGCCAGGGGCAGGAGAGGGGCGGCAGAGAGCAGGATGAGAGCACGCAGGAGAGGGCAAAGTGTGCCAGTCAAGGGGAGAGGACAGAGCAGGGGGGAGAAGGCAGAGGGGGATGGGGCAGAGGTCATGGTGGAGCAGGGGAAGGGGGCAGAGGCCATGGTGGAGCAGGGGGAGGGGTCAGAGGGCAAGGGGGAGCAGGCAAGAGGCCATGGTGGAGCAGGGGAAGGGGGCAGAGGGCAAGGGGCAGAGGTCAAGGGGGAGCAGGGGGAGGGGGAAGAGGGCAAGGGGAGCAGGGGGGTGGGGTAGAGGGCATGGTGGAGCAGGGGGCAGAGGCCATGGTGGAGCAGGCAGAGGGCAAGGGGAGAGGGCAGAGGAGGGGACATCACACACGGAGTACGCAACACCAGACTCAGTGAGCGGTACGGTGGGGGGGGGGGGGGGGGGTGAGAATTGTTGGTTGGGGTGGTGGGGAGGGTGTGTGTGATGCAGTGCATGCAAGTACAACAGGCAGTGAAGAAAGCCTTCATTGCGAGAGAATTTGAGTTTAGGAGCAAGGAGATCTTACTGCAGTTGTACAGGGCCCTGGTGAGACCACACCTGGAGTATTGTGTGCAGTTTTGGTCTCCTAATTTGAGGAATGACATTCTTGCTATTGAGGGAGTGCAGCGTAGGTTCACCAGGTTAATTCCTGGGATGGCGGGACTGTCATATGATGAAAGAATGGGTCGACTGCTTGTATTCACTGGATTTTAGAAGGATGAGAGGGGATTGTATAGAAACATATAAAATTCTTAAAGGATTGGACAGGCCAGATGCAGGAAAAATGTTCCCGATGTTGAGGGAATCTAGAACCAGGGGTCACAGTTTATCGGCTATTTAGGTCTGAGATGAGGAAAAACGTCTTCACCCAGAGAGTTGTGAATCTGTGGAATTCTCTCCCACAGAAGGCAGTGGAGGCCAATCACTGGGTGTTTTAAAGAGAGAGTGAGATTCAGCTCATAGGGCTAATAGGAATCAAGGGAAATTGGGAGAAAGCAGGAATGGTCTACTGATTATAGATGATCAGCCATAATCATATTGAATGTCGGTGCTGGCTCGAAGGGCCGACTCCTGCAGCTATTTTTCTATGTTTCTATTGGAAGGGGTGATTTGGTTTGAGGCGTTGGCGTGCGGTGGGGAGCAAAGATGCAGGGGGAGGGGGGCTAGTTGGCACAGTGTGGGTGAGACGGGTGTGTGGGGGAGATCAGTGTGAGGTTCCAGGGATGGGATCAGAGGTGAGCATGGGGGGGGGGGGGGGGGTGGATGGAATTGCTGATGAACTCTCTGCCTCTCCTCAGCCCGAAAACCAAAGGGAAAAAAGCAAAACAACAAAAGAAGCCCGTGAAGTGTCCGGAGAATAAATCACAGGTAGGCAGAGGTGGAGGAGCAGAGCAGTAAATGGGAGGAGGGGGAGAAGAGGGGAGGGGGGAGAATGGAGAGGAGGGGATTGGAGGGAAAGGGGGGAGGGGGGGCGGTAATATTGGAGGAGGGGGGAGGGGAGAGAGAGTGGAGGGGTTGGGGGAGATTGGTAGGAGGAGAGGGGAGGGGGGGGGGGAGAGAGAAGGTATGGGGATATTGGAACCTTGCTGTGTCCAGTAACTGGGTAGTGGGGGTGCTGTGTTGGCAGGCCGGGCTGCACTGTGTCAGCTGCGAGCAGTTCTTCCCATCGCGGAACAAGCTGTTTGAGCACCTGCGGGCTACTGGACACGCCCAGGCCGAGCCTGCATCCACCCCCGCCCCACCGGCTGCCGGCAGCCGCACCACCCGCCGCACCATCGCCAGGAGCCGCAACCGCTAGACCTTGCCTGACCCACCCCGGGAGAGAGAGAAAGAGAGAGAGACACATGCCTTGGGGAGAGTGGGAAAATTGTCTGGACCGGCCTCTCCCTGCTGCCCGCCCCCCTTTCCTCTCTCTCCCGAGGGAGTGGCAGGGTGCCGTGACTGGGAGTATGGATCTCCTCTTCTCCTCCACTCCCCTCCTCCTACCCTCTCCTCTCCCCTCCCCTCGAGGCGTGTGGGTTGTGGAACTCCAGAATGTGGATGAATAATAACTTATTAAAGGAGTGAGACTGCCCCTTGTGTCAATCGCTCAGTGTAGCTCTGCCCGGGTGCCAGGCTGTGTCGGAAGGAACCGCAGATGCTGGTTAAAACAGCCAAGACAGACACAAAGTGAGCGGAACAGGCAGTGTCCCTGCAGGGAAGGAATAGGTGACGATGGGCAGTTGGGCCTTTCAGAGCCGGTGTGGTGAGCACAGCTGGGTGACATGGTGGCGGAGCAGGTAAGCTGTTCCCTCACAGCGCCAGAGACCTGGGTTTAACCCCGACTACGGGTGCTGTCTATACCGAGTTTGTACGTTCTCCCCGTGACCTGCGTGGGTTTTCTCCAGGTGCTCCGGTTTCCTCCCACACTCCAAAGACGTACAGGTTTATAGGTATAAATGTACATTTTCCCGAGTGTGTGTCGGATACTGTTAAGGTGCGGGGATTGCTGGCTGGTGCGGACCCGGTGGGCTGAAGGGCCGGTTTCTGCGCAGTATCTCTAAACTAAACTAAAGGGTCTCGACCCGTAAAGTCACCCATTACTTTTCTCCAGAGATACTGCCTGTCCCGCTGAGTTAGACCAGTATTTGTGTCTATGTTTGGGCTCTCAGGCTCCTGGCCCCACACGGAGACTGGCTCGGCAGGGCGGGCCCAGGCCTGGATGTCCAGAGCTCAGGACCCCGAGTGTCATAGTGCCTCATCCACGCCAAAACCACCAGAGATGACTACAGCATGGGCCCATTTATTACATCCCACAGCGCAGAGTGGGGTTACAGAGGCTGGGAGAGGGGGTTACAGAGGCTGGGAGAGGGGGTTACAGAGGCTGGAACAATTGGAGAGGGGGGTTTACAGAGACTGGAGAGGGGGGTTACAGGGAGACTGGAGAGGGGGGTTACAGAGACTGGGAGAGGGGGGTTACAGAGGCTGGGAGAGGGGGGTTTACAGAGGCTGGGAGAGGAGGTTACAGAGGCTGGGAGAGGGGGGTTTACAGAGACTGGGAGAGGGTTACAGAGGCTGGGAGAGGGGGTTCACAGAAGGGGGGGAGAGGGGGCGTGCGTGTGTGTGGGGTGTGTTTGTGTGGGGGAGGGAGGGTATGTGGGGTGCGTGTGTGTGGGGGCGGGGGTGCGGGGGGAGTGTGGGTGTCGGAGCAGCGTGCGTGCGGGTGGGGTGTGTGTGTGCGTGTGTGTGCGTGTGTGTGTGTGTGTGTGGGGGTGTGTGTGTGTGCGTGGGGTGTGTGTGTGTGTGTGGGGGTGTGTGTGTGTGTGTGGGGGGTGTGTGTGTGGGGTAGGTGTGAGGGAGGGTATGTGGGGGGAGGGTGTCTGTGGGAGTGGGGTCTGTGTCCAGGGCTGCCGCTACTTGGGCCCGGGGCCACTCGCCGCGTGTCTGTGCAGCGCCAGCCTCATGACGCTGACGGCGAAGTCCACGTCCTCCCGCGTGATGCAAAGCGGCGGCTTCAAGCGGAACGTCTGTGGAAGATGAGCCAGTCCGGCGTCAGTGGGTAGACAGGGGGGAGGGGTAGAAACAGGGCGTGAGGGGGGACGTAGACGGGGATGGGGGGTAAACTGGGAGGGACGGTGGTGGAGAGCGGGGTGAGGGAACGGGTAGAAGACGGGGGAGGGTAGAAGAAAACGGGGAGGGTATAAAACGGGGAGAGGTGTAGAACGGGGTAGGGTATACGTGGATGGGGTAAACGATGGGGAGGGAGGGTAACGGGGAGGGGTATACGAGGGAGGGTAGAACACTGAGGGGTTGAAATGGGGAGGGGAGAAAGACGGGTGGGGTTGGGGAGACGAGGGAGGGGGTAGACGGGGTGGGGGTAACACGAGGGGGGGGTGGATGGGGAGGGGTAGACGGTGAGGGGGTAGTGGTGGACGGGGGGTTAGGTTTGTACGGAACGGAGGGAGGGGTAGAAGACGAGTGGGTTAGAACGGGTAATAGACCAGCGGGGAGGGGTGTGACGGGGGTTCGGGTAGGTACAGCAGGGACGTGCCATCAGGAGTAGGCAAACTCAAAGTGGGCAACTGCCGACCCTGACTACATGATAATATTCAATATAAATAGTAAAGGAACGGGAGAATTATGCCTAAGGGATGGATTTCTTTGAGCTAAATGTTTTTAAATACCGTATTTCCTGGCAATGAAGACGCTATTTTAAACACAAAACAAGGCACGAAAATGTACCTGCATCTTGGAAGCCGAAGGTTAGGTTGTTAGCCAAGAAAGATCGACTTGGCTGTCCCTCAGTACAGCAACATTAAGAGCAATAGCCAGTCTATCCCTCATTGCTGACATCTGATGGGAAGCGGCTGCAATAGGACACAGCGCCGCAGGGGGGGGTGGGGGGGGGTCGCGAGATGTTCCTTTCACAGCATTTGGGGAGTCAGGTGGCTCGGGGTAAAAGTTGTGGGGAGGGCAGAGCGCGTTGAGAAGGCGGGGGTCGGGGATCATGCCAGCATCCAGCTCAAGAGCGGGTCAGCGGGCGATGGAGCTTACTCCATGTGTCAGTGCGAGTAACCTCAATTGGTCTGTTGTTCGAGCTGGGACAGGGGAGGGGGGGGGGGGGGAGGGTGGAAGTGAAGGGGAGGGTTTGACAACAGATGGGGGGTGTTTCTGACAGATGATAATCCGACGGGACGGGGGTCGTGGAGCTGTCTGGAAGTTACGGGGTGGGGAGTTCGGGCGGTGGGTGTGTGGGTAGGGAGCGATAGTGTGGAAACTGGCCCTTCGGCACAACTTGCCCACGCCGGCCAACAATGTCCCAGCTACACGTCCCACTTGGTCCATATCCCTCCAAACCTGTGCAATCCATGCACATGTCTAACTGTTGTCGTCTGGTCCTAGATTTCCCTCTTTGGGCAAGAGACCCTGTGCATGTGCCCAATCACTCCCGGGGGTGGGGACAGGCCGATGAAGGGGGCGAGAGTGCGGAGAGGGTCCGAGGAGGGGAGGGGAGAGAGTAATGGGTCCGGTCCAGAGGGGGGGAAGGTCCAGTGCGGGTAGCCACCCCACCTGTCCGTAGAGGCCGCCTTTGCCCAGCAGCAGTCCCATCTCCCGGCAGTCCTCCCAGATCTGGTTCATCTGGGCCTCCGGCAGCGGCTCCCTGCTCTCCTGCAGGATAGAGTGGTCAGTGTGAGGGACACAAGGCAGCCGTATGAACCTTGCCAGAATGCGCAGGAGGGAACTGCAGATTCGAAGGTAGACGCAAAGTGCTGGAGTAACTCAGTAGGTCAGACAACATCTCTGGAGAAAAGGAAAAGGTTGAGACCCTTCTTCAGACCGAGTCAGGAGAGAGATGGAAACGAGACAGTGATGTGGAGAGATATAGAACAATTAAAGATATGCAAAAAAGCAACGATAATAAAGGAAACGGGCTAGATGAGTTACAGACGACTTTCAAGCTGGTAGCCCTGGGAGGGTCGTGGATGGGGTAGGGGTGTCCGGGGTGAGGGGGTCCAGTCCGGGCTGTGCCCACCTTGCTGGCCACCATGTCCACACCGACCATCAGCCCCTTGCCACGCACGTCTCCTACCGCCTGGAAATCGTTGCGCAGATCCGCCAGCTGGTGCAGCAACTCCGTGCCCACCGTCTCCGCTCTTGCCTGAAGACCCTCCTCCTCCATCACCTACACCGCACACACACACACACACACACGTCAGGGCCCGACACAGGTACACACACGGAGTTAGACACGGACACGGGTCCGGATCAGGGACGGGGGTCAGACCCGGCGGACAGACAGGGCAAGAGGGAGAGCGGCTCAGACATGGACCCACCTGGAGCACGGAGTTGCCGACAGCGCAGGCCAGCGGGCTCCCACCGAACGTGTTGAATGTGATGCCGTCGCGCAGGGAGGCTGCGATCTCTGCAAAACCCCTCGGTGAGAGCGCACAGGCAACAGGCCCCCACTCTCTCTTCCTCCCCTCCACACCCCTCCCCACCTTACGCCCTCCCTACATCCCATCCCCTTCTCCCCTCCCCTCCCCCATGGGCAACCCACTCCCTAGCTGACAGTGCCCAGCTAGTCCTACTGTCACCCCTACCTGCTCATCCCTCTCCCCTCCCTCCCTCACCCCCCTCTCCATTCCCATCTCCTCCACTGCCTCTCCATCCCTCTCCCCCTCCCCCCCTCCACTGCCCCCGAACTCACCCCCTCCCTCTTTCCCTCCACTCCCCTCCCCTCCCTCCCTCATCCCTCCTCTCCCTCCCTCCCCCTCTCTCCCCCTCTCCACTTTCCTCACACCCCCCTCCCTCATCCCTTAGACCCCTCCCTTCCCCTCACCCCCCCTCCCCAATTCCCTCCCCTCACCCTCCTCTCCCTCCCCCCTCCACTCCCTCTTCACCCCCCCCCCTCCCTCATCCCTCATCCCCTCCCTCCCCCCCCTCCCCCTACTCCCCTCACCCCCCCCCCCCCTCATCCCCTCCCCTCCCCTCCCCCCTGCCCTCCCTCCTCCTCCCTCCCCCTCCCCCTCCTCTCCCCCTCCCTCCCCCACTCCTCATCTCCCCCACTCTCCCTCCCCCCCCTCCAGCCCCCTCCCTCATCCCTCCCCCTCCCTCCCCCTCCCCTCATCCATCCCCCTCTCACCCCTCCCTCCCCTCACCCCCCTCCCCACTCATCTACCCCCCTCCCTCTCCCCTCCCCCCCCCTCCCCCCCCTCTCCGCCCCCCCCCCCCCTCCCCTCCCCCCCCCTTCCCCCCTCCCCCCCCCCCTCCCCCCCCCCCCCCTCCCCTCCCGCCCCTCCCTGCCCCCCCCTCCCCCCACGACCCGGTCCCTCCCACCACCCCCCCCCCCCCCAAACCATTCCCTTACCCCCTCCCTCCCTCTCGGGGGTGGTGACGACAGCGCCCATGGGGAATCCGTTGCCCATGCCCTTGGCCATGGTGACGATGTCGGGTGTCACCCCGTGAGTCTCAAAGCCCCAGAAGTGGCTGCCCAGCCGCCCAAAGCCCCGTCTGTACCTGCGGCCAAAGTCACCACAAGCAGGGCGTCAGTCTCCCACCTCCCCCAGCTCCCTCACTTCTCTCCCCCCATTCCCCCTTCTCCCTCACCTCTTCCCCCACGCCTCCCTCTCTACCCCTCCCACCCCTCCCCATCCCTCTCATCCCTCTCCCTCTCGCACTCTCCCTACCATCCTCCTTCACGCTCTCCCCTCATCTCCCCTCCCCTCTCCTTCTGGGGTGGTGGGGTACAGGCAGGTGGTCTGGGTGGGTGTGCATAATGCTGAGAGCCAGTGGGGTTTCACCTTATCACCCCACCAGGTGATATGCCCTATGCATATACTTGTCTGTTTCTTAAACGTTGGGATAGTCCCAGCCACAACTACCTCCTCTGGCAGCTTGTTCCATACACCCACCACCCTCTGTGTGAAAAGGTTAACCCTCTGATTCCTATGAAATATTTTCCCCTTCACCTTGAACCTATGTCCTCTGATCCTCGATTCCCCTACTCTGGGCAAAAGACTGTGCATCTACCTGATCTATTCCTCTCATAATTTTATACACCTCTGGAAGATCACCCCTCATCCTCGTGTGCTCCATGGAATAGAGACCCAGCCTACTCGACCTCTCCCTATAGCTTACACCCTCTAGTTCTGGCAACATCCTCTGTCTGTCCCCTTTCTAGCATACGTTTGACCTGATTCTATTGATGTACAGTACTATCTGTTTTGATTAAATATACTGTACAAAACAAAGCTTTTAGCTGTCCCTCAGTACGCCCGACACTAATAAACGTGTATTGGCTGCTTTCATGAGGCAGTGAGAGATATGGATGAGGTATTGTGTTCAGTTCTGGTTGACCCATGGCAGGAATGATGTGGAGACTTTGGAGAAGGTGCAGAGGAGGTTTACCAGAATGGTGCCTGGATTAAAGGGGTTCTGCTACAGGGGGAGATTGGACAGACTTGGATTGTTGTCTCTGGGAGGTTGGAGTTTGCAGGATGACCTGAGATCACGAGAAGCATCGACAGGGAAGACAGTCAGAACCTTTCTCCCAGGCTGAAAGTGCATTCAGTGAGACGGGTAAAGGTGAAAGGAAGTGTGCAGGGTATCACTTACACAGAGGGTGATGGGCTGCCAGGGGTGGTGTTGGAGGCAGATACCATAGTGGGATCTAACAGGTTTTCAGACAGGCACATGGAAGTGCAGGGAACGGGGGAATATCTCCTCGCCGAGCCCATCCCGGTGAGGGAGGGGGAGGGTGCGTGAGGGGGGAGCGGATGCGAGGTGGGAGGTGAGCAGGAGGGGATGAGTGCAGTGTGGGGAGGGAGGGAGGGAGAGAATGGAGATGGGGAAAGGGAAGGAACATGAGGGAGGTTGGTGTGAGGGGAAAGGGGTGCCAGGTGGAGCAGGTGAGAGAGAGTAGGGGGTAAGGGTACCGTGGAGTGGGGAGGAGGGACGGAGCATGAGGGAGGTGGGTGTGTGGGGGGGGAGAGGGGTAAAGTGAAGGGACAGTTTTGGGGAGGGGGATTGCAGGCCCCAGACTGACACCCCTCTCTCTTTCCCCGTCCCTCTCCCCCCTCCTAACTCCTCCCATTCCTCCTCGCCCCCCTCTCTCCCCCTCCCCTTCCCTCCTCTCCTGCCCTGTCCATCCATCTCAACTCCCCCCTCCCTCTCCCTTCTCTCTCTCTCTCTCCCCCCACGCTCCTCCCTCCCTCGTCCTCCCCTCTCACCCCCCCCCCCCCCCCCTTCCCACCCCACTCACCTCGTCGGAGATGAAGAGGCCTCCGCGCTCCCGGATCAGCGCTGCCGCCGCCGCCCGCAGGTACCCGCGGGGATACTGAACCACGCCGCCCACCCCCTGCCCGGGGTAGAGTGGGTGGGGAGTGAGGTGAGAGGGGAGGAACAGGGAGGGAGGGGCGTTGGGAGGGGGAGAGAGGGCCAGAGAGTGAAGGGAGAGCGAGGGGGGAGTTGAGATGGATGGACAGGAGAGGAGAGATATGGAGGGGGGTGGGGGACAAGAGGGGGGTGGGGAGGAGAGAGAAGGAGGGGGGAGGTGAGATGGATGGACGGGAGGAGAGAAGGGGAGGGGGAGAGAGAGGGGGCGAGGAGGAATGGGAGGCGATAGGAGGGGGGAGAGGGACGGGGAAAGAGAGAGAGGGGTGTCAGTCCGGGGCCTGAAATCCCCCTCCCCAAAACTGTCCCTTCACTTTACCCCTCTCCCGCCCACACCCACCTCCCTCATGCTCCGTCCCTCCTCCCCACTCCACGGTGCCCTTACCCCCTACTCTCTCACTCCACACCGCACTCATCCCCTCCTGCTCACCTCCCGCCTCGCATCTGCTCCCCCCTCACGCACCCTCCCTCCCTCACCTGGATGGGCTCGGCGATGAACGCTGCCAGCCGGCATGGCACGCCACAGCGCAGCAGATCCTGCAGCTCACCCAGGTAACCCTCGCTGGCCCGGCACTCACCTGTGGAATGAGTAGGTTAACCTATGATGAGCGTTTGTTGTACCTGGGCCTGTACTCGCTGGAGTTTTGATGAATGAAAGGGGACCTCATTGAAACATACAGAATAGTGAAAGGCTTGCATAGAGTGGATGTGCGGAGGATGTTTCCACTAGTAAGACAGTCTAGGACTAGAGATCACAGCCTCATAATTAAAGGACATTTTTTTAGGGAGGAGATGAGGATGAATTTCTTTAGTCAGAGGGTGGTGGGAATGTTGAATTCTTTGCCAGACGGCAATGGAGACCAAGTCAGTGGATATATTTAAGGGACAATTTACAATTATACCAAGACAACTTGTTGTTCTTTGGAGTGTGGGAGGAAACCGAAGATCTTGGAGAAAACCCCCGCAGGTCACGGGGAGAACGTACAAACTCTGTACAGACAGCACCCATAGTGAAGATGGAAGCCGGGTGTCTGGCGCTGCAAGCGGTGTGAGGCAGTAACTCTACTACTGCGCCACCATGACCACCTCATCATTGATGCCCCTTGTAATCTCACCACTTCAGCACCCACACGGTAGCCAGACTGACCATTGACTTAAATGTTCCACCATTGTAAGCCTCACTTGGATATCGGCCACACTCGCACTCACACACTCGCACGCACGCCCTCATATTCATTCACTCGTGCTTGCACACTCGCACGCTCACATTCGTACTCATGCTTGCACGTACAAATTCTCAAACACGCTCGCACACACACCCTCATATCCATTCACACTCGTGCTTGTACACTCGCTCACACTCACGCCCTCACACACGCTCATGGTCTCACACTTTTGCACGCACATTCGCACACCATCTCACACATACACTATCACTCGCACCCTCATTCTCCTCACTCTTACTCTCTCACACTCCTGCTCACCTTCATGCTCACTCGTGCACACTCATGCTCTCACTCTCACCTGAGTGGCAGTCACAGCTCCGAGTGGTTTGAACAGGAGAATCTCGGCAATGGCGCCCACCCCACAGGCCCCGGTAAACATCAGGACACATGGTCTGGGGGGGAGAGATCAGCTTATGGGTAAAGTCCCCTCTGCCCCCCCCCCCCCTCACTCTCACTCCCACACTCCACTCAACCCCCACCCCCTCACCCCCCTCCCCAACCCCCCTCAACCAATACCCCCTCCTAATCCCCCTCACCCCCCCAACCCCCCTCCTACACCCCCACTCAACCCCCCCCAATCCCTCACCTCCCCATCAGTGCCCCCCCCCAGTCCCTCAGGGTCCTAATCCCTCACCCCCCCCAATCCCTCACTCCCCAACCTCCCCATCAGTGCCCACCCAGTGAGGGTCAGTAGGTGTGGGACCCATCTCCTGGTCACTGCTGGGTGCTGTCAGTGCTGACGAGTGCCGTGACCGTGTGCCGTGAGCGTGTTCCGTGACCGTGTGCCGTGAGCGTGTGCTGTGACCGTGTGCTGTGAGCGTGTGCCGTGAGCGTGAGCGTGTGCTGTGACCGTGTGCTGTGAGCGTGTGCCGTGAGCGTGTTCATGTGACCGTGTGCCGTGAGCGTGTGCGGTGCAGATGCGGAGATGCTGCTGGTTACCGGGTGAACAGTAGCGGCGGGAGCAACGTTGAATTTCCAGCTGGAGATGGAGGTCAGTGCCATGGAGGCCTGGCTGCAGCCATGGTAACCGCCCCTAGGGGTCAGCGCAGGGGACAGTGACACACATGCACACACCACCATTTCCTCCCCTCCCATCCCCTCTCCTCACTCCGCTCCTCCTCCCTCTTCCCTCACCACAAGTACATCCACCCCAGCAGCCCAGAGCGCCTCCCTCCACCACACTTCATCCTCCCCGCCCCCATCCTCCAGCCCTCTCTGCTCCCTTTGGTCCCCCATCCTGCACCCGTTCTCCATTCCCGCCACCCCTCTTCACTCCATCTGCCTCCCACGCCTGCATTCCCTCCACACTCTACCCTCAGCTGTGTCCATCCTAACCCCCCCACAGCAGCGCACAGCATCTCCCTCTGCCTCTCCCCACATACCAACACCCTTCCCCCCCCCCTCCTCGCTGCCCGTACCTGAGGGTGATGAAGCTGTTACTCTGGGTGTGGACGCGGGCCAGCAGCATGGCAAGATCATTGGCCTCCGAGCCGCTGTTCACCAGGAAAACCACCTGTGGAACCCTGAGCGTCACTACCCCCCACTCCTGGTCCCCCCTCCCCATCATCACCCCTCCCCCCCCACGCCTCGTCCCCCACTGCTACCCTCCCCCACTCCCACCCCATCGCCGCCCCGTACCCCATCACCCCCCCCAACCCTACTACCCTCACCCCCTCCCCATCACAGCCATCCTGTCCACCCACCAGTCAAGACCCCACCCCTCAACCATTACTGCCCAGCCCCCGCCCCACCCCCTGGAGCCGCCCTTCCCCGTGTGGGCAGGTGCCCAGCGGGAGCCTGACCTCCAGCGGGCTGGGCAAGGTGGCACACAGCCTCTGTGTGTACTCGCCGATGCCCGGGTGCAGGTAGATGTTGGTGGTGTGGCACAGACGACCCAGCTGCTCCCGGGCAGCCTCCGTCACTCTCCTGCACGGGGGGGGGGGGGGTGAGGAGATAGGGGCAAGAGGGGGAGAGATGTCGAGGGAGGAGGAGAGTGAGGTAGAGAGATGGGGAGAAGGAGGGGAGATTATGGTGAGAGAGGGGGCGAGAGAGCAGATAACATTAGAGCACATGGTATTGGGGGTAGGGTGTTGATATGGATAGAAAATTGGTTGGCAGACCGGAAGCAAAGAGTAGGAGTGAACGGGTCCTTTTCAGAATGGCAGGCAGTGGCGAGTGGAGTGCCGCAAGGCTCGGTGTTGGGGCCGTAACTGTTTACCATATATATTAATGATTTGGAAGAGGGAATTAGGAGCAACACTAGCAAGTTTGCGGATGACACAAAGCTGGGTGGCAGAGTGAGCTGTGAAGAGGATGTTAGGAGGTTGCAGGGTGACCTGGACAGGTTGAGTGAGTGGGCAGATGCGTGGCAGATGCAGTATAATATAGATAAATGTGAGGTTATCCACTTTGGTGGCAAAAACAAGGGGGCAGATTATTATCTCAATGGGGTTAGGTTAGGTAAGGGGGAGGTACAGCGAGACCTGGGTGTCCTTGTACACTGGTCACTGAAAGTTGGCGTTCAGGTACAGCAGGCAGTGAAGAAAGCTAATGGAATGTTGGCCTTCATAACAAGAGGATTTCAGTATTGGAGTAAAGAGGTTCTTCTGCAGTTGTATAGGGCTCTGATGAGACCACATCTGGAGTATTGTGTACAGTTTTGGTCTCCTAATTTGAGGAAGGACATCCTTGTGATTGAGGCAGTGCAGCGTAGGTTCACGAGATTAATCCCTGGGATGGCGGGACTGTCATATGAGGAAAATTCTTAAGGGGTTGGACAGGTTAGATGCAGGAAGATTGTTTCCGATGTTAGGGAAGTCCAGGACAAGGGGTCACAGCTTAAGGATAAAGGGGAAATCCTTTAAAACCGAGATGAGAAGAACTTTTTTCACGCAGAGAGTGGTGAATCTCTGGAACTCTCTGCCACAGAGGGTAGTTGAGGCCAGTTCATTGGCTATATTTAAGAGGGAGTTAGATGTGGCCCTTGTGACTAAGGGGATCAGGGGGTATGGAGAGAAGGCAGGTACGGGATACTGAGTTGGATGATCAGCCATGATCATATGGAATGGCGGTGCAGGCTCGAAGGGCCGAATGGCCTACTCCTGCACCTAATTTCTATGTTTCTATGAAAGATTGAAAAGACTGGGCTTGTATTCACTGGAGTTTAGAAGGATGAGGGGGTACTTATAGAAACAAAAATTATAAAAGGACTGGACAAGCTAGATGCAGAAAAAAAATGATCCCGATATGGGGCGAGGGGCACCCAGAGTTGTGAATTTGTGGAATTCCCTGCCACAGAGGGCAGTGGGGGCCAAGTCACTGGATCGAAGGGCCAAATGGCCTCCTCCTGCACCTATTTTCTATGTTTCTAAAGGGTTCAGTAGAGCACACACACATACTGGCAGTGGCCCATGCTGATGGTGACGGGGGTGAGGGTGTCAGTGAGGGGGGGGGCGGGTGATGTGGTTGAGGGGTTGGAGGTGACGGGGTGGCAGTGATGGGGTGAAAGGGGGCAGATGAGGGGCGGAGGGGGGGAGGAAAATCAGTGAGTGGGGGGGGGGGTGAAGTGTTGTTACTCACGGGTGGCAGTGGCCGACACTGACGGTGACGATGCCGCCGTAGAAGTCAAGGTAGCGGCGATGCTGGTGGTCCCACACCCACTGCATGTGGCCCTGGTGCAACAGCAGCGGCTGTCTGTAGTAGGTGAGCGCCCGCGGGGGCAGGTGGCGTCGCCGTGCCGACAGATGCTCCTTGTATTCCCCTGCCTGGCCCCCAGGGAAACAGGTAGCACCAGTTGTGGCCACATCTATGCTGCTCCACCCCATCCTCCGTCCATCCCTCCCCACTCCACCCCCGTCCACCGCTCCCCCACTCCACCCCCGGTCTCACCCCCTCACCCTCACCCCCCACCCCCCCCCCCCCCCGGCCTGGCACCGGGGGTAAACTGGTCGGCACAGGGTACCCCTCCCATTCCCCCCCCCCCCCACTGGCCTTCCACTCCTCATAATCCCCCCCCCCCCCATCCTGCCCCCCGAGGGATACACACACGTTAGAGCAGGTGAATTATACTACGGCAATGGTGTAAATTAGAACAGAAAGTGCAGAACAGAGCGTTACAGAGAAAACTGCAGGGACAGCAATGAGGTAGATTGGAAGATCGCGACTACACCCTAGCTTATGGGAGGACCGTTCAGTAGCCTGACAACAGCGGGAAGGAAGCTGTCCCTGAACCCGTGGTATGTGATTTTAAACCTCTGTACCTTCTGCCTGGCGGGGGGGTAGATTGAAGATTCAACAGAGATATATTGTCACATGCACCAATTGGTACAGTGAAATGTGGGGTCACGATACAGCCATATGAATAAAAATAAGAACAAAACACGATAGTATTTTAACATAAACATCCCCTGCACAGCGGAATCAAAGTTTCCTACTGTGAGGGAATGCCCAGTTCAGTCATCCTCCTCTTTGATGTTCTTTGATGTACACCCACGGTTGGGACCTCTGCAGACGCTGCTACGGGCAGCCCAATGCTCAGTCCCTCTCGCCGAGATGAAGGATCTCCGACGTCGGAACGGGAGAACAACCTCAGGGCCTTGGACCTCCGAATCGGCCACTTCCTACCGGAGTCCGCGGCTCCCGAAGTCCACAGGCCGCGCCAAGCGGGACCCACGCTGGCGGCCCTCGGCAAAGGGCCCCAGGGCACCGCAATGTTGAAGTCAGCGCTGCCCGCGCTGGAGGGTAGAGCGAATGACTGGGTCCTAGATTCTGTTGCCTGCTTTCCCAGCAGTGTTTATAAGCAAGGCTGTTCACAATGTCTCTCCTCTGCAACGGTTAGTGCACCAGAAGGCCCAGGAGAGAAGGTGAATGATTAACTGGCCCAAGGCTCAGTAGAGGGCATTGACCCGACCTGGACAGGATGTGAAATGGTGCCCGTTACGGCCAGAACAACAGACCCAGCAAGCCAGGGCCACGGTCAGGAGTGCAGGGGCTGTATTTATACGGAGAAAGATCAGGGACCAGCTAACATGGGCCATCGTGGTCAACATGGACAAGTTTGGCCGAAGGGCCTGTTTCCATGCTGAATGCCTTTATGATCCCTATGGAGAAAGTAATGCATTTTCTCCTCCCCTCTCTCCCTGATCCTTCTCTTGCTCCTTCTCTATATCTGCACCTGCCCTTCCCCCTCACTCTCGCCCTCGCACTTAGCACCCCTCCCACCCCCTCCTCTTATTTCCTTCACTGACAGCAGCAAAATACAGCGTGTTGTTGGAAATGTTTAGAATTATAAGGAACTTGAGTAGTTTATAAAATGGTTAACCCTTGAGCTCACATACTGGGGAAGCATGATGGGAAAAATGGCCAACATATAACATTCTGCTGAAAAACAGGCTTGCTTATATTTTGGGAGGAGAGTAGACAATAGACAATAGGTGCAGGAGGAGGCCATTCAGCCCTTTGCGCTAGCACCGCCATTCAATGTGATCATGGCTAATCATCCACAATCAGTATCCCGTTACTGCCTTCTCCCCATATCCCCTGACTCTGTTATAGAAACATAGAAAATAGGGTCAGGAGGAGGCCATTCGACCCTTCGAGCCAGCACCGCCATTCATTGTGATCATGGCTGATCGTCCACTATCAATAACCCGTGCCTGCCTTCTCCCCATATCCCTTGACTCCACTAGCCCCTAGAGCTCTATCTAACTCTCTCTTAAATCCATCCAGTGACTTGGCCTCCACTGTCCTCTGTGGCAGGGAATTCCATAAATTCACAACTCTCTGGGTGAAAAAGTTTTTTCTCACCTCAGTCTTAAATGACCTCCCCTTTATTCTAAGACTGTGGCCCCTGGTTCTGGACTCGCCCAACATTTGGAACATTTTTCCTGCATCTAGCTAGTCCAGTCCTTTTATAATTTTATATGTTTCTATAAGATCCCCCCCTATCTTTAAGAGCCCTATCTAGCTCTCTCTTGAAAGTATCCAGAGAACCGCCCTCTGAGGCAGAGAATTCCACAGACTCACAACTCAGTGTGAAAAAATAGTACTTTGCAGTTCTGTCTTGGTTCTTAACAGTTGCAACCTAGCGATTACAACTGTTCTCTGTCACTGTGTATAGCAAGCAAGCCTCTCGAAGGTTAACGAACGACCTCTTTAACGAGGTTTCCCCATTTAACGAGTAGAATCAATTCTCCGTACAGGGACATTGACATTCGTGGTATCTATTTGTTAGATATATGGGAGAGAGATGTTCAAAACAACGTAAGGTTAAAGTTCACTCTTGGCAAAGACAAAGATGGAAAGTTACAGAGATATTGATAAATGGTATATTTTAACTCCACAGATAACCATTGTGTCATGAGAATATAAAAATGCTACAGTTACCATGGCTTTTGAAATAGTTTGGGCTTGCTCACACTGTTTTCCGATGTACATCGATAAGGCCTTCAATTAATCGACGTTCTATCGACTCACCACTGCTCTACGAGCTATTTTATTTATGTCTGTGCCTATCTGAGTAAAGTCAGATCTGGGTATAGTACAAAATTCCCTTCTACACAGCAAGATTTTGATCAGTTTGGCAAGTGGACTGAGGAAAGGCAAATGGAGTTTAATGCAGATACGTGGAAGGTGTTGCATTTTTGGGAAGTTGATCCAGGCCCACACATTGAATGACAGGGCTCTATGATGTGTTGAGCAGAGGGATCTAGTAGTGCAGGTGCATAGTTCCTTGAAATTGGCATCAAAGGTTGTTAGGATGGTCAAGATGGCTTTCAGTACATTGTTCTTCATCAGTTAGAGTATTGAAGTTGGGATGTTATGTTACAGGTGTACAATACGTTGATGAGGCCGTATTTGGAATATTAAACATAGAAAATAGGTGCAGGAGGAGGCCTTTCGGCCCTTCGAGCCAGCACCGCCATGCATTGTAATCATGGTTAATCGTCCCCTATCAAAAACCCGTGCTTGCCTTCTCCCTATATCCCTTGACTCTACTTGCCCCTGGAGCTCTATCTAACTCTCTCTTAAATCCATCCAGTGATTTGGCCTCCACTTCCCTCTGTGGCAGGGAATTCCATAAATTCACAACTCAAAAAAAAAGATTTTTCTCACAGTCTTAAATGACCTCCCCTTTATTCTAAGATTGTGGCTCCTGGTTCTGGACTCGCCCAACATTGTATTGTGTTCAGCTTTGGTCACCCTGCTATAGAAAGGTTGTTGTTAACTTGGAAAGAGTGGAGAGAAGATTTACGAGTATCTTGCAGGGTCTAGAGGGCCTGAGCTATATGGAGAGATTGGGCAGGCTGGGACTTAATTTGTTGGAGTGCAGAAGAATGGGGTGGTGATCTTATAGATGTGTATGTGAACATGTCAGAGGAGGTAGTTGAGGCATGTACTAAAACAACATTTAAGAATATTGGGCAGGTATGTGGACAGGAGAGGTTTAGAGGGAGCTGGGCCAAAGACGGGCAGGTGGAACTAGCGTAGTTGGGGCATCTTGGCCAGCATGGACGACTTGGGCTGAAGGGCCTGTGTGACTGACTCTTCAAAAAAATGTGACGTGTTGCATTTTGGGAAGTGCAACATAGGCAGGACCTACACAGTGAATTGTAGGGCTCCGGGGAGTGTTGTGGAGCAGAGGGATCTGCAGGAGTTTGCTCCCTTGAAGGCGTAGTCGCGTGGTCAAAAAGACTTTTGGTACATTGGCCTTTATCAGTCAGAGTATTGAGTATACAGTAGAAGTTGGGTGGTCATGTTGCAGTTGTTTACAACGTTGGTGAAACCACATTTAGAGTATTGTGTTCAGTTCTGGGCACCATGTTATAGGAAAGATATTGTCAAGCTGGAAAGGTTACAGAGAAGATATTGCCAGGGCTAGAGGGTCTGAGCTATAGGGAGAGGTTGAGTAGGCAGGGACTCTATTCCTTGGCGGACCCCGGCATCCGCTCTCGGCCCTCTCCCTCCCTTCTCTCTCTCCCTCCCTTCTCTCTCTCTCTCCCTCCCTTCTCTCTCTCTCCCTCCCTCCCTCCCTTCTCCCACACACAAACGCACAGCCAACTCACACACACACATCAAGCACAGACAACTAACACACACACACACACACATCACGCACAGACAACTAACACAACACAACAAAGTTAGGATTGGGTTAGAAGTTAGAAGCCCAGAGGGTAGGATGGGGCTGAATCCCCAAATGTTATGCCTGGACTGGTTTTTCACCTGTGGTTATTGGTTTTCCAGGATATATTTAATTAATTAACTTTTTTTGTCATTTCAGTCACTAAAACAAGTGGTATTCTAACTATCTACTTTTCAAAGGTAGAAACATAGAAAATAGGTGCAGGAGGAGGCCATTCAGCCCTTCGAGCCAACACCGCCATTCATTGTGATCATGGCTGATCGTCCCCAATCAATAACCCGTGTCTTCCTTCTCCCCATATCCCTTGACTCCACTAGCCCCTAGAGCTCTATCTAACTCTCTCTTAAATCCATCCAGTGACTTGGCCTCCACTGCCCTCTGTGGCAGGGAATTCCATAAATGATCTACACATTTTGTTTGTTACTTCTAGGCTTGCATGTATGCAATTTTATATTAAAATGTAACTTTGATCTGTTTGGCCCATTAAGTCGCAGGCACTTTTTAAGCGCACATTTTGATTACTTTCCATTCTACCATAGAGATATAAAGTCTATAATAGACTTTAATTATATTTCTATGATTCTACAGCCCTTGGCTGGGAAACTGGGGCTCACCAAAATTGTTCCCAATTGGGCCCCGCACCTCTTAAGGCCGGCACTGATGACCCTGTCTCCCCCTCTCTGCCCCTCCCCACACCTCCTTCACTCTTCCCCCACCCTTCCAACTGCTCTCCTCCTGTCTCCTTCACTCTGCCCCCTTACTTCCGCCCCGCCATCCCTCTCCCTCCACCTGTCCTCCGCCCATGCCTGTTCCATCAGCCTCCCCATGCCCGCCCGCTCCCTACCCCCTAGCTTTGCCCAGCTGCCCCCTCTCGTTCCATTTCCCTCATTGCCCCCTCTCCCTCCCCCTTCACTGCCTACCCCCCTGGCTCTGCCCCTTACCTGGTACGGCTGCGGTTCAATGTCACATGCAGGTAGTGATGGAGCTCCCGGGATAGCTGTTTGGTGAGGAGACTGTGGTCAGTGATGGTGTTGGGATGACCATCCGTCAGATGCGGGCCGTGTCCTGGGATGGGAGAGGCGGGTAGTATCCAGTGGCTGGAGGGGCGGGCGGAGTCCAGAGGGGTGGGAGAGGCGGGCAGTGTCCTGGGCCGTAGGAGGGGAGTGTAGACTAGATGGGAGGGAGATGCGGGCAGTGTCCGGAGGCCGGAGCTTCGGGAAGTGTTCAGAGGGGCCACGCCCTCCTTACACAGCCAACGGTCAGCATCCGGATCCCGTCCTTGGCCAAACTCTGCATGTCCCTGCAAGCAGCAGCAACACCTACCCCACCCACACCCACACTCACCCCTCTCTCAGCCTCAGCCTCTCTCCACCCCACCCTCATGGGCCTGGACCTCTCTCCCTACCGACCTGCCCTCTCCCCTCTCCTCCCACCATCCCATTCTCATTCTCAGGAGTAGAATTAGGCTATTCAGCCCATCGAGTCCACTCTACCATTCAATCATGGCTGATCTCTGCTTTCTAATCCCATTTTCCTGCCTCTCCCCATAACCCTTGACACACGTTCTAATCAAGAATTTGTCTATCTCTGCCTTAAACATATCCACTGATGGCCTCCATAGCCCTCTGTGGCAATGAGTTCCACAGATTAACTACCCTCTGACTAAAGAACTTCCTCTTCACCTCCTTTCTAAAAGAGCGTCCTTTAATTCTGAGGCTTTGACCTCTGGCTCCCCCACCAGTGAAAACATCCTTTCCATATTCACTCTATGCCTTTCATTTCCCTATGTTTCAATGAGGTCCCCCCTCAACCTTTTAAACCACAGCGAGTAGAGGCCTAATGTTGTTAAATGCTCATCATATGCTAACCCACTCATTCCTGGAATCATTCTTATAAACCTCCTCTGGACCCTCTCCAGCCAGCATATCTTTCTTCAGATAGGGGGCCTATATTTGCTCACAATATTCCAAATGCAGCCTGACCAACATCTCTGATTTTGTATTCCAGTCCTAGCATTGAGTTTGCCTTCCTTAATACTGATTTGACTGCAAATTAACTTGCTGCACCAGCGCTCCAAAGTCCCTCTGCACCTCTGGAGATTTCTAGTTTCTCTCTCCATTTAGAAAATAATCTACACCTTTATTCTTATTACCAAAATGCATGACTTTGCATTTTGTTATACTAATATTCCATCTGTCACTTCTCTGTCCACTCTCCTAACATGTCCAAGCCCGTCTGCAGAGTCCTTGCTTCCTCTACACACCTATGTTTGCATCATTTGCAAACTTGGCACAAAGCCTTCAATACCCTTATTCAAATCATTAATGGACAACGTGAAGAGTAGCGGCCCCAGCACTGAGCCCTGCGGAACTCCACTGGCAGCCAAACGCCTTTTCTTGCAACTCTTTGCCTTGTGCCATCCAGCCAATCCACTATCCACGCTGGTATCTTCCATTCATTACCATGGGTTCTCATCACCCCCAGCAGCCTGACATGCGGCACCTTACCAAAGGCCTTCTGAAAATCTAGGTAAACAACATCACAGCCTCCCCTCTATCTGTCCTGCTTTTCAGTTCCTCAAATAATTCCAGCAGACTTGTCAAGCAAGATCTTTCCTTTACAAAACCATGCTGATTTTTGGCCTATTTTATATTTCAGCCTGAACCCTGCACTAATCCCCACTCCCCCTCACACTAACCCCACTCCCCCTCACACTAATCCCCGTTCCCCACTCACATTAACCCCTCTCCCCCTCACACTAACCCCACTCCCCCTCACACTAACCCCTCTCCCCCACCCCTCCCCCCCCCCCGCTCACTAACCCCTCCCCCCCCTCACACACTAACCCCTCTCCCCCTCACACTAACCCCTCCCCCCCCACACACTAACCCCCCACCCCTCACACTAACCCCTCCCACACTCACACTAACCCCTCTCCCCCTCACACTAACCCCCTCCCCCTCACACTAACCCCTCTCCCCCTCACACTAACCCCTCTCTCCCCACTCACACTAACCCCTCTCCCCACTCACACTAACCCCTCTCCCCCTCACACTAACCCCTCTCCCCCTCACACTAACCCCTCTCCCCCCCCACACTAACCCCCTCTCACACTACCTCCCCGCGGTTACCGGAGCTGAGAGTCCGCGTCACTCCGCTGCGGGCCCCGGGCAACGCTCGCAGCCAGGCGGACATGGTCGTGGACTGTGCGGCGATGAGGCTCCAATCGCCCCGCGGGAGCGAAGTCCAGGCCGGGGGCGGATCCGGTGAAGGGTCCAAGCAAGGAGAGGGAGTGCGGGCCTGCTGGGGGATCGGGGCAATGCAGTGGGGCTGGGGGGCTGGGGCTGGGGCAATGCAAGGGGCTGGGGCCCGGGCTAGGCTGGGGCAATGCAAGGGGCTGGGGGCTGGGGCAATGCAGTGGGGCTGGGGCTGGGGCAATGCAAGGGGCTGGGGCCGGGGCTAGCTGGGGCAATGCAAGGGGCTGGGGCTGGGGCAATGCAGTGGGGCTGGGGCTGGGGCAATGCAAGGGGCTAGGGCAATGCAAGGGGCTAGGGCCGGGGCAATGCAAGGGGCTGGGGCGGGCCGGGGCAATGCAAGGGGCTGGGGCCGGGGCAATGCAAGGGGCTGGGGCAATGCAAGGGGCTGGGGCCGGGGCAATGCAAGGGGGCTGGGGCAATGCAAGGGGCTGGGGCCGGGGCAATGCAAGGGGCTGGGGCCGGGCCGGGGCAATGCAAGGGGCTGGGGGCGGGCCGGGCAATGCAAGGGGCTGGGGCAATGCAAGGGGGCTGGGGCCGGGGCAATGCAAGGGGCTGGGGCAATGCAAGGGGCCGGGGCTAGGGCAATGCAAGGGGCCGGGGCAATGCAAGGGCCGGGGCTAGGGCAATGCAAGGGGCCGGGGCTAGGGCAATGCAAGGGGCCGGGGCTAGGGCAATGCAAGGGGCCGGGGCCGGGGCAATGCAAGGGGCCGGGGCTAGGGCAATGCAAGGGCCGGGGCCGGGGCAATGCAAGGGGCCGGGGCAATGCAAGGGGCCGGGGCAATGCAGTGGGGCTGAGGCTGGGGCAATGCAAGGGGCTGGGGCCGGGGCAATGCAAGGGGCTGGGGCCGGGCCGGGGCAATGCAAGGGGCTGGGGCCGGGCAATGCAAGGGGCTGGGGCCGGGCCGGGGCAATGCAAGGGGCTGGGGCCGGGGCAATGCAAGGGGCTGGGGCCGGGGCAATGCAAGGGGCTGGGGCAATGCAAGGGGCCGGGGCTAGGGCAATGCAAGGGGCCGGGGCCGGGGCAATGCAAGGGGGCCGGGGCAATGCAAGGGGCCGGGGCTAGGGCAATGCAAGGGGGCCGGGGCAATGCAAGGGGCCGGGGCTAGGGCAATGCAAGGGGCCGGGGCTAGGGCAATGCAAGGGGCCGGGGCCGGGGCAATGCAAGGGGCCGGGGCAATGCAAGGGCCGGGGCTAGGGCAATGCAAGGGGCCGGGGGCCGGGGCAATGCAAGGGGCCGGGGCAATGCAAGGGGCCGGGGCCGGGCCGGGGCAATGCAAGGGGCTGGGGGGCGGGGCAATGCAAGGGGCTGGGGCAATGCAAGGGGCTGGGGCCGGGGCAATGCAAGGGGCTGGGGCAATGCAAGGGGCCGGCAAGGGGCCGGGTCTATGGCAATGCAAGGGGCCCAGGGCCGGGGCAATGCAAGGGGCCGGTGGCCGGGGCCGGGGCAATGCAAGGGGCCGGGGCCGGGGCAATGCAAGGGGCCGGGGCCGGGGCAATGCAAGGGGCTGGGGCAATGCAAGGGGTTGGGGCAATGCAAGGGGCTGGGGCAATGCAAGGGGCTGGGGCCGGGGCAATGCAAGGGGCTGGGGCAATGCAAGGGGCCGGGGCCGGGGCAATGCAACGGGTTGGGGCAACGCAAGGGGCTGGGGCCGGGCTGGGCTGGGGCAATGCAAATGGCTGGGGCCGGGCTGGGCTGGGGCAATGCAAGGGGCTGGGACCGTGCTGGGCTGGGGCAATGCAAGGGGGCTGGGCAATGCAAGGGGCTCGGGCCGGGCTGGGGCAATGCAAGGGGCTGGGACCGTGCTGGGCTGGGGCAATGCAAGGGGCTCGTGCCGGGCTGGGGCAATGCAAGGGGCTGGGGACCGTGCTGGGCTGGGGCAATGCAAGGGGCTCGGGCCGGGCTGGGGCAATGCAAGGGGCTGGGGCCGGGCTGGGCTGGGGGCAATGCAAATGGCTGGGGCCGGGCTGGGCTGGGGCAAATGCAAGGGGCTGGGGCCGGGCTGGGCTGGGGCAATGCAAATGGCTGGGACCGTGCTGGGCTGGGGCAATGCAAGGGGCTGGGGCAATGCAAGGGGCTCGGGCCGGGCTGGGGCAATGCAAGGGGCTGGGACCGTGCTGGGCTGGGGCAATGCAAGGGGCTGGGACCGTGCTGGGCTGGGGCAATGCAAGGGGCTGGGGCCGGGCTGGGGCAATGCAAGGGGCTGGGACCGTGCTGGGCTGGGGCAATGCAAGGGGCTGGGGCCGGGCTGGGGCAATGCAAGGGGGCTGGGCAATGGGACCGTGCTGGGCTGGGGCAATGCAAGGGGCTGGGGCAATGCAAGGGGCTGGGGCCGGGCTGGGCTGGGGCAATGCAAGGGGGCTGGGGCCGGGCTGGGCTGGGGCAATGCAAGGGGCTGGGGCCGGGCTGGGCTGGGGTAAATGCAAGGGGCTGGGGCCGGGCTGGGCTGGGGCAATGCAAGGGGCTGGGGCCGGGCTGGGCCGGGGCAATGCAAGGGGCTGGGGCCGGGCTGGGCTGGGGCAATGCAAGGGGCTGGGGCCGGGCTGGGCTGGGGTAATGCAAGGGGCTGGGGCCGGGCTGGGCTGGGGCAATGCAAGGGGCTGGGGCAATGCAAGGGGCTGGGGCCGGGCTGGGGCAATGCAAGGGGCAGGGCAGGGCTGTGTCGGGCTGGCGGCGAGGCCGATGGGGAGGGTAGAGGGAGAGCGGTGAGACAGGGGGAAGAGTGTGGCGAGGGTGAACGGGGTAGACGGGGGAAGACGCCTCCCAGGAGTTGGCGGGTCCTTGCGGTCGGAATTGGTCTCGGAGCGGCCAGGAGTGAACCCGGCTCCGGTTCGAGGTCGAGTCAAGGGTCGGTGAGGAGGCCTCTTTGCATACCATGTGTGTGTGTGCCTTGTGAATGCAAAACATAGGATACCATTGCGACTTGTCTCGTTAATCAATTACTTCATTCATCCATTTGTTATGTATGAGAATAGAGCAATGTTACAACATTTTGAGATTTTAAAAATCAAGTCTGCAATTTATGCCATCAGATGAAGCATAAAAAGAAGTTTAATTTGACACCTAATTCACTTCCATATCTTCAGTATTAAAAAAAGTTATGGCCATTTTCATACTCGGAAATTAGCATCTTGTTCCCTATAGGGTGATTTCACCAAAGGTCAAATGAGCGTAGATCCCCCCTCACGTGATAATTCCCGATATTAACCATGATCAATTCACCTATTTCTGACTGCTAGGGAGCTACATTTGTTTTAACTAATCTTTTTCTCTTCACATATCTATAAAAACCTTTGCAGTCAGTTTTTATGTTCCCTGCCAGTTTACTTTCATAATCTATTTTCCCTTTCCTAATTAAGCCCTTTGTCCTCTGCTGGACTCTGAATTTCTCCCAGTTCTCTGGTAGGCTGCTTTTTCTGGCTAATTTGTACACTTCATCTTTTGTTTTGATACTATCCCTTGTTAACCACGGATGCACTACCTTCCCTGATTTATTCTTTTGCCAAACTGGGATGAGCAATTGTTGTAGCTCATCCATGCAGTCTTTAAATGTCTTCCATTGCATATCCACCGTCAACCCTTTAAGAATCAATTGCCAGTCTATCTTGGCCAATTCACGTCTCATACCTTCAAAGTTACCTTTCTTTAAGTTCAGGACGCCTGTTTCTGAATTAACAATGTCACTCTCCATCCTAATGAAGAACTTAACCATATTATGGTCACTCTTGCCCAAGGGGCCACGCACAACAAGACTGCTAACTAACCCTTCCTCATTACTCAATACCCAGTCTAGACTAGCCTGCTCTCTCGTTGGTTCCTCTACATGTCGGTTTAAAAAACTATCCCGCATACATTCCAAGAAATCCTCTTCCTCAGCACCCCTGCCAATCCCCGAAAGTCTTCTTTAGACCAGGGCCCAGAGCGGACCCCATGGAAAATGCGCCAACCCCCCAACATCACCGCCACGTCAGACGACGTGCAAGACTCGTTGGACCGGCAGGAAACAGAACAATACCCATAACCATGGAGGTAGATGGGTCTGGTTCCTACCAGCATATAGAAAATAGGGGCTTAATACTAACAGGGAAGATTACACCTGTTTTAAGAAGCACGGGAGTCTATCACGAGTGATCAGTATATACTCAATGGCATTAGTGGATACAAAATACAATTCATTATAGAAAAATTGCCACCAGTTCAACATTCACTCCAGAGGGTATTTTCCCTCTCAGTTAAAGAAACGAGAGGGACAAGCTGAACTGGTGAGACTAATTACAAAGGGTATCATGGGAAAACATGAACCCTTATAATTCGTATCAAATATTCGTCACTAAACCCAAAAAAGATGGTGGATGTCGCATCATCATTCACAACTTCACTAAATTAAGTTTGTTAAGTATATACATTTCAAAATGGAAACGGTTGTTACTGCCAAACAACTAATTTCCAAAGGATACTTCATGGCAAGCATTGATCTTAAAGATGTTTACTATTTAGTACCAATCACAAGGATCATCGCAGATACCTGAAATTTGCCTGGATGGGGCAGCTATGGCAGTTTAAGGCGTTACCCAATGGATTCACATCAGCCCAAGATTATTCACCAGGATACTAAAACCAGCTCTGGCAATATTCAGAAGACAAAAGCATATTGTCATGGCATATCTTGATGATATCTTAAATAATAGGCAAGACCATGGAATTGACTATGTTAGATGTATCAGCTACCAAACAGTTATTCAAAACCCTGGGATTGTCTTACATCCAGATAAATCTAAGTTGAAGCCATCCACAATCATGGACTACTTGGGCTTCACAATGAATTCAGTCTACCTGACTGTAACATTGCCAAGAGACAAAACAGTTGAATTGGCACAATCATGCAACAATTTAATGATCCGGACCTTTGCACTGTCAAAACTTACAAAGAGCAAAGGTACAGGCACCAAAACGACATACAGGTCATTATGATCGTGTCATAAAGTTACCCACTGAAGCAATATCAGAACTACAGTGGTGGGCAAAAAACGTTTGGCATAGTTTCAGCCCTATTATCATCACTAACCCTACGTTAGTTATCCAAACAGATGCCAGTGCTCAAGGCTGGGGAGCAACTAACTCTAAATCCAGCACAAGTAGTAGATGGACTAACCCAGAGTCATCATTACCACTTACACTGGGCATTAATTATCTAGAGATGTTGGGTGACTTTTATGGTTTAAAAGCATATGCACAAATATGCATCACTTGCATGTACGGATACAAATACTACGGTGGTGGCCTACATTAACCATATGGGCGGCATAAAATCGGTATGCGACAAGTTGGTCAACACAATTTGGCAATGGTGTGTCGAAAGACATATTTGGCTATCAGCAACTTACCTGCCAGGTAAGCTAAATACAGTGGCAGACACCAGGTCATGTAAATTTAATGACAACATCGAATGGATGTTAAACCCCAAAAAATTTGGAAAAGTTATCAAGCAATACGGCATGCCAGATATCGATTTATTTGCATGAAGGCTAAATCACCAGGTACCTATGTATGTCGCTTGGGAACCAGACCCTGAGGCAGCAGCGGTAGATGCGTTTGCGTTGGATTGGGGAAATTCTTCTTCTATGCATTTCCTCCCTTCTGCCTCATCAGTTGGTGACAATGCACAATACAAATGGACTCTGCTTCAGGTATTTTGATAGTACCCGACTGGCCTACGCAGCCATGGTTCCCAATACTCCATGACATGGTTGTTGAAACTCCGATGGTATTCCCCCGTGACCCAGAGTTATTAACACCCAGTGTCGGGCACAAGCAACCCGTGCCATGAAAAAATCAAACTCCTGGGTTGCAGATTCTGCACAAACCACTTTGGGACTGGGATTATCAGAACAAACCGTCGACACCATGTCAGCATCCCTTCGAACATCCACTAAAAAACAGTACTTGTCCAGCATCAAAAAATGGGAGAAGTACTGCTTGGATACAGGGACCACCTACTCAACCGCTACAGTTACCAACGTACTGGAATTCCTGGCGAACCTTCATCACGATGAAGGACTCACCTACAGAGCCATTAACACAGCTAGAAGTGCCCTGCCTGTCTATTTAAAACCGGCTCCAAGACAACAGGCCATGGGGTCCCACCCGCTGGTGGTCAAACTAATGAAGGATATTTACAACTCTAACCCACTAGACCAAGGTACACCCATATATGGGATGTCAGTGTGGCTCTGACATATCTCAGGGGATGGCCACCAGCCAGATCCCTCAAC
Source organism: Leucoraja erinaceus (assembly GCF_028641065.1). Classification (NCBI taxonomy): domain Eukaryota; kingdom Metazoa; phylum Chordata; class Chondrichthyes; order Rajiformes; family Rajidae; genus Leucoraja; species Leucoraja erinaceus. Next base: position 15,614 of record NW_026575353.1, on the reverse strand, counting down.
CTGGAACAATCTATGCTCAAAACACTCATGTTGATGGCACTTGTATCTGCACAGAGGGTCCAGTCACTACACCTATTGCGACTGGACAGCATGCTCACAGCTCCAGACCAGGTCTCGGTCGTTATCCAGGGACTGATCAAACAGAGCAGACCAGGAACACCTAATCCAGTCGTGGAATTCCGGGCTTGCCCGCCAGAACCACGGTTATGTGCCATGACCCACCTACTATCCTACAGAGACACAGCCAAAAATATTCGAGGGAGATGAAAAGCCTTGTGGGTCAGTCATAAAAAACCTTATGGTCGGGTGACGAGCCAAACCATTGCGAGATGGCTCAAGCAGGTGCTAAAAGCTGCTGGGATAAACACTAACATGTACAAATCTCATTCCACCAGGGCAGCATCCACGTCAACGGCTAAAAGAATGGACGTGCCTATAGACCACATCCTGACTACAGCAGGATGGTGGGCGGAAAGACCGTTCAGAAATGTTATAATAAGCCGTTGGCAAAACCTGTTTTATTTGCAGAAAAGTTTTTACAGACTACAAATATTTAATTTAAGCCCAGGGGAGCAATTTAATTTCTTTGTTGTTATTGTTAAAAAATACCATTGTATTTTTTCTACAAACAGATCCATTGGTTGATTACGATAACACACTTCCTCCCTCAATTACTTTGGCAGTGCGTGAAGTAATACCTGTTACACGGTTTGAAATCACAGAGCTTTGAAGTCTTCACGTAGTCACTCACGTGACTCCGAAGTAAAATAGTAAGATTAAACGAGAACCTACCAGTTTGAAGTTTGATCTGTATTTTATGAGCAGTTACAATGAGGGATTACGTGCCCTCCGCTCCCACCCTCATTAATATGGGTCAAATTGATAAACTGATGTCTCCTTTTCTTTACTATGTTTACTTCAATAACTGTGTCTATCTGTGATTCCACACACCTGCGTTGAAGTATGCCGCGCATGCGCGCTGAGCGGGCTCTTCACGTAATCCCTCATCGTAACTCCTCATAAAATACAGATCAAACTTCAAACTGGTAAGTTCTCGTTTAATCTTACTATTTTAATTCCAGAATCAACTTCCACCCAATATTCACGCTACTTGCGCCCAATATTCACGGCACCCAATCTTTAGATAAGTCCCATTATGGTATTTTTACCCTTACAATGCCTTAGTTCTATCCATACTGACTCCACATCTCCTGTTTCAATGTCACCCCTTGCAAGGGACTGAATTTCATTCCTCACCAACAGAGCTACCGCACACCCTCTGCCCACCTGTCTGTCATTTCAATAGGAGTTCAGTTCCCATCCCCAGCCCTCTTGCAGCCATGTCTCTGTAATTCCCACAACAAGCCGTGCACGTGAGTTCAGTTTTAGATTTAGAGATACAGAGTGGAAACAGGCCCTTCAGCACACCGAGTCTGCGAAGAATATTTAAAATAAAAAGGGCTGTTTAAAGTTCACAAGCTGAACCTTTTTTTTTTTTAATCGAATTTGAAGGAAAAGTGAAGAATTATAATGAAAATGTTCCCAAGAGCTGGCATCATTCCGGGGAGCACATGGTAATTTTGATAACCAATTCGACAGAGATTTTTGGGTCTCCAATTCATGGTTCAAAGATGCAAAAAGTTGGGTTTTCAAGTGAAGCTTTGACTAAATCAAACCCTATTTTAAAGAATTTTAAATTAAAAGGAGTCTGCAGATACTGTAAACGAGTTCATGTGGAAGAATAAGCAATGGTTAAACAAGCCAATTTATTTCATTAGGTGAAAATGCAATTTGTCCAATTTAAACTAGTTTGCCTGACCCATGGATATTTGCCCAGCCTCACAAATTTACGTTCCTAAAGCACTACCATAATTACCTTGCTTAAGAAAGAACTGCAGATGCTGGAAAAATCAAAAGTAGACAAAAATGCTGGAGAAACTCAGCGGATGAGGCAGTATGCATCTAGACGCTGCCTCACCTGCTGAGTTTCTCCAGCATGTTTGTCTATCGTAATTAATTCACTACCTTCACCCAGGAGGTGGGTATATGGAACAAGCTGCCAGAGGAGGTAGTGGAGGCTGGGACAAAGGCATTTAGAAGATATTTGGACAGGACTATTTGGACAATTGTCTGTTTCTCTAATATATACTGAACTTTTCTTGCTGTTTAGTTAGGGTTTTACAGTGCAATATGTTTACACTACTGTTGTGCTGCGATGTAACCCGCTCCATGACAGACTGAGGAGAACCTTCAGCAACAGACGAGTTCCACCAAGATGCAGCACAGAACGCCACAGGAGATTCTGCTTCCCCGTGTCTATCAAACTGTACAACTCCACCCCCTTCTGTAGTGGAGTAGACTGAATACCTCCCTCTCCCTCCCCAATATTCGAACATCCCCAATCCTTTCCACTTGTCACTTTAATTTCATGTTTCATGTTTAGTTTAGTTTAGTTTAGTTGAGAGATACAGGGCGGAAACAGGCCCTTCGGCCCACCGGGTCTGCGCCGACCAGCGATCCCCGCACATTAACACTAACCAGCGATCATCCCGTACACTTGCACTACTCCACACACTAGGGACAATTACAATGTTACCGAAACCAATTAATCTACAAACTTGTACGTCTTTGGGGTGTGGGAGGAAACCGAAGATCTTGGAGAAAACCCACGCAGGTCATGGGGAGAACGTACAAACTCCGTATAGACAGCACCCGTAATCGGGATCGAACCTGGGTCTCCGGCGCTGCATTCGCCGTAAGGCAGCAACACTACCGCTGCGCACCGTGACCGCCTTTATCTTGTGTTTTATGACTGTTGGCTGATCAATTTCCCTCCTTGGATAGATAATGTTCTATCGTATCATAAGTCAGTATTTAATTGTTCATTTTGTGATATATGACAATAAAACACTCTTGACTCTTGACAGGTACATGGATAGGATAGGTATGGAGAGATATGGAGCAAATGCAGGCAGTAGGAACTAGTGTAGATGGAGCATCTTGGTCAATGTGGGCAAGACAAAATGTGCAGGAACAGCAGATGCTGGTTTACACTGAAGATAGACTGAAAATGCTGGAGAAACTCAGCGGGACAGGCAGATTACAACTCAGCGATATGAATATTGATTTCTCCAACTTCAAATAACCCTTGCTTTCCCTCTCTCTACATCCCTTCCCCACCCTAGTTCTCCAACTAGCTTCAGTGTCCTGTGAAACGTCACCTATCCATGTTCGCCAGAGATGCTGCCTGACCCGCTGAGTTACTCCAGCACTCTGTGAAACGTCACCTATCCATGTTTGCCAGAGATGCTGCCTGACCCGCTGAGTTACTCCAGCACTCTGTGAAACGTCATCTATCCATGTTTGCCAGAGATGCTGCCAGACCATCATCGTTCCAGGTGCGACAGAGGTTTACCTGCATCTCTTCCAACCTCATCTATTGCGTCCGCTGCTCTAGATTTCAGCAGATCTATATCGGTGAGACCAAGCGGAGGTTGGGCGATCGTTTCGCCTAACACCCCTATCGGTCCCAATTGTAGGGAGATCCTCCCCTCTGGCTCAGCACTTCAACTAAGACCCAGCTGAGTCACGTCACTCTATCTTTCTGTCCTGGGTCAGCCTCCATGGCTACAGCGAATTGACCGATGCAGTGGAGGAAACAGGCACTTCATATTCCATTTGGGGAGTCTGCATCCTGGTGGCATGAACATCGAATTCTCCCAATTTTGTTAGTCCTTGCTGTCTCCTCCCCTTCCTCAGCCCCCCTGCTGTCTCCTCCCTAAATGGATCAGCCTTCGGGAGCTCCTCCTCCTTTTCCCTTTTTGTCCCCGGTCCCTGGGGCATACTAGACTCCCCGATCAGTCCCAAGAAGGGTTTCGGATCGAAACAGGTTGCACGGTTCCTTCGCTCCATAGATGCTGCTGCACCCGCTGAATCACTCCAGCTTTTATCTTGTGTAACCAGATTCCTGGCAGAATCAATTCCAGCTTCTGTGAAATGTCATCTATCCATGTTCTCCAGAGATGCTGCCTGACCCGCTGAGTTACTCCAGCACTCTGCGAAACGTCACCTATCCATGTTCTCCAGAGATGCTCCCTAACATTTGTCGGGACCCTTCCGGTTTGAGTGGGCCAGTGGAGTAGAGAAGCCAAGACAGTTGTTGCACCAACAGTGGATATAAAACGTTCAGAGAGGGTAGAAGGCTGGGTAGGGGTGGGTGGAGGGGAGAGGGGAAGAGGTGGGGGAATGTTGGAGATTGGAGACAGGATTGTCACTTGATGGATAGGCTTCTCTCCCATAAAGAAAAGCTCAGAAGTGGCAGAAGAGCCCTACGTCCCTACGTCCCTACGTCCAGAACCAGGGGTCACAGTTTAAGAATAAGACCCGCTGAGTCACTCCATCTTTTATCTTGGTCTATTAACAGATTCAGATCTACCTTATATCTCCTCTTGTAAGTCTGCGTGCCGCTCTCCTTTTTCCACCGGCATTCTCGAAACTCCTTGCTTGGGTTATTGATCCACACCATGAAGGTTTGAGTTTCAACCTCTAGTAGCTACCAGCTCTTTCAATGCCTGGCAGAATGGGTTTGGTGCACCCACTTCAAGTTGACAGATGAAATGGAGCCAGTTTGCCAAGTTGACAGATGGAATGGAGCCCGTCCGTCTCTCATGGTTACGGATGCAGTTCACTGTGATGTCACCGGCCAGGCACATTATGAGGTCACCTCTGATTATAATGGTTTACAAACTTGCGATCTTATGAATGGAAGGCCTGCCCAGAAGGGAATAAATGACTTCACCATATGACCGTCACAGTGGTTATAATATAACCAACTGGACTCAAATGTTAGATACAAGGAACTCAGTTCAGTTGAGTTTATTGTCACGTGTACAGAGAAATGCTTTTTGTCGCGTGCTAAAAACAGTCAGCAGAAAAACTGCATGATTACAATTGAGCTATTTACAATGTATAGATACATGGTAAGGGAATAACGTTTAGTGCAAGATAAAGCCAGCAAGGATAGTCCGAGGGTCACCAATGAGGTAGATAGTAGTTCTGAACTGCTCGCTGGTTGTGGTAGGATGATTCAGTTGCCTGATAACAGCTGGGAAGAAACTGTCTCTGAATCTGGAGGTGTGCTTTTTCACACTTCTGTACCTTTCCTAATTTGAGCAAGGCCATTCTTACTATTGAGGGAGTACAGCATAAGTTCACCAGGTTAATACCCGGGATGGCGGGACTTACGTATGATGAAAGAATGGGTCGACTGGGCTTGAATTCGCTGGAAATGAGAAGGATGGGAGGGGATCTTAGAGAAACATATAAAATTCTTAAAGGATTGAACAGGCTAGATGTAGGAACAATGTTCCCGATGTTGGGGGAGTCCAGAACCAGGGGTCACAGTTTAAGAATAAGGGTTAGGCCATTTAGGACTGAGATGAGGGAAAACTTTTTCACGCAGAATATCTGTGGAATTCTCTGCCACAGAAGGCAGTGGAGGCCAATTCACTGGATGTTTTCAAGAGAGAGTTGGATGTGGCTCTTAGGGCTAACAGAATCAAGGGATATGGGGAGATAGCAGGAATGTGGTATGGATTTTGGATGATCAGCCATGATCATATTGAAAGGCAGTGCTGGCTCGAAGGGCCAAATGGCCAACTACTATTTTCTATGTTTCTGCGTCATCATGAGTCCAGCACTCATTGATGTCTGGTCCTGAAGAAGGGTCCTGAACCAAAACGTCACCCACCCATGTTCTCCGTAGATGCTGCTCGGCCCGCTGAGTTACTCCAGCACTCTGTTCCTTCATGGTCTGGCTGGTGTCTTGCTTATATGAAAGAGTTACATTGCCAATGCACACAAGCTCCAACTTTGCTGTCAACATGAAACAGTTGACAGTTCAAGAAATGAAATATGTTGATGAAACCCGAGTGATGGACAAGATAATGCTTCACAGGAGAAAGTTAAATCTGCATTGAATTAAACCCCACTTGTAGAAACTAAACTAAAGGAAGATGTTTCCAACAGTTATGAGCTTGATTCTATTACTCCAGAAGTGAAGGGCAGGTGGGGGGGAGTCCAAGGCAATTACACCCCTTCATTTGATCAACACAGGGGTCAGGGGTTGTCTTAATCATGCTTAGATCTGTCATGAAATAAAAGGCAAACAATATTAAATCTCAAGTCTTTTCGTTTCGAGATACAGTGTGGCCCACGGAGTCAATAGACACTAGACATTAGACAATAGACAATAGACAATAGACAAAAGACAATAGGTGCAGGAGCCAACAACGCCATTCAATATGATCATGGCTGATCATCCTTAATCAGTTCCTGCCTTCTCCCTATATCTCCTGACTCCACTATCTTTAAGAGCCCTATCTAACTCTCTCATGATAGTATCCAGAGAACCGGCCTCCACCGCCCTCTGAGGCAGAGAATTCCACAGACTCACAACTCTCTGTGAGAAAAAGTGTTTCCTCATCTCCGTTCTAAATGGCTTAGCCCTTAGTCTTAAACTGTGGCCCCTGGTTCTGGACACCCCCAACATCAGGAACATGTTTCCTGCCTCTAGCGTGTCCAAACCCTTAAAAATCTTATATGTTTTAATAATATATCATCTCATCCATCTAAACTCCAGAGTGTACAAGCCCAGCCGCTCCATTCTCTCAGCATATGACAGTCACGCCATCCTGGGAATTAACCTTGTAAACCTATGCTGCACTCCCTCAATAGCAAGAATAGGGGACCAAAACTGCACACAATACTCCAGGTGTGGTCTCACTAGGGCCCTGTGCAACTACAGAAGGGCCTCTTTGCTCCTATATTTGACTGCTCTTGTTATAAAGGCCAACATGCCATTCGCTTTCTTCACTGCCTGCTTATTTTCATAGACCGATGAACAAGGACCCCCAGATCCCGTTGTACTTCCCCTTTCCCCAATTATGCCATTTAGATAGTAATCTGCCTTCCTGTTTTTTATACCAAAGTGGATAACCACATATTTATCTGCATTAAACTTCATCAGCCATGCATCTGCCCACTCCCACAACCTGTCCAAGTCACCCTGCATTCTCATAGCATCCTCGTCATAGTTCACACTGCCACCCAGCTTTGTGTCATCTGTAAATTTGCTAATGTTACTTTGAATCCTTTCATCCAAATCATTGATGTATATTGTAAATAGCTGCGTTCCTGCACCGAGCCTTGCGGTACCCCACTAGTCACTGCCTGCCATTCTGAAATGGACCTGTTAATCCCTACAGTTTGTTTCTAGTCTGCCAACCAATTTTCTATCCACGTCAGCACTCTACCCCCAATACCATACAGCCATTCAATAAAATAAAGAACACAACACATAAAGAGTGCACACACTGTCACAGGGAGAAGATACAAAATGCATACAGGCAGCACCCGTAGTCAGGATTGACCCCGGGTCTCTGACGCTGTAAGGCAGCAACTCTACCGCTGCGCCACCGTGCCGCCCAAATAGTTGCACATCAGATTAGACACGTTAGGAAGAAGAACGTGTACAACATTGTAGATTCAATTGCTGAGTTCGATTACTTCAGGCAGCTGTTCTTGTAACAGATTGGTAAAAATAATTAATCATTTACTACTCATGCCACCATTAACCTTGGCAAGTAGGATAGGAGGCACTGGTCAGTGGGGCCGAATGGCCCGATTTGCACAAACTAAATGGAGCAGTCTACTGGGGTCACCAAACCCACAAAGTGTCTCGACCTGAAAACTCACCCATTCCTTCTCTCCAGAGATGCTGCCTGTCCCGCTGAGTTACTCCAGTACTTTGTGTCTATCTCTGGTGTAAACCAGCATCTGCAGTTCCTTCCTACACATTTTGAACGTGGTTTGAATGTTTACCTCATGCATTCCAAAAGATTTGAGGCAGACATTACTGCTTCATTTCGAGCAAAGAGCCCAGTTTTTACTTGGCACCTGACCAAAACCCAGAAGGTAAGGAGGCCAGTTCATTGGCTATATTTAAGAGGGAGTTAGATGTGGCCCTTGTGGCTAAAGGGATCAGGGGGTGTGGAGAGAAGGCAGGTACGGGATACTGAGTTGGATGATCAGCCATGATCATATTGAATGGCGGTGCAGGCTCGAAGGGCCGAATGGCCTATTCCTGCATCTATATAAGGATTACTTGTCAAAATGTCTAAATGGGAGACAGTCTAAATGTCTCACCCAGCCAGCTTTTAAAATAAGCCTACATTCTTCAACGTGGTTTAAGTGGAAAACTACAATTCTGAGCTAGGATTAATCCTGTATTATTCACTAATGCTACACTTGGGAGTTTTGTCTTCTTAAAAACATCTGTCACTTACACAGAAAATTTGAGTGTAACTACTTGGGGATTTTCACTGAACCTTGGCTCACTGCACACGACTCTTGTCTTGAGCATAACTTGGATCTAAGCAAGCACATAGAAACATAAAAACATAGAAAATAGATGCAGGAATAGGCCATTCGGCCCTTCGAGCCTGCACCGCCATTCAATATGATCATGGCTGATCATCCAACTCAGTATCCCGTACCTGCCTTCTCTCCACACCCCCTGATCCCTTTAGCCACAAGGGCCACATCTAACTCCCTCTTAAATATAGCCAATGAACTGGCCTCAACTACCTTCTGTGGCAGAGAGTTCCAGGGATTCACCACTCTCTGTGTGAAAAAAGTTTTTCTCATCTCGGTCCTAGAGGATTTCCCCCTTATCCTTAAGCTGTGACCCCTTGACCTGGATTCCCCTAACATCGGGAACAATCTTCCTGCATCTAGCCTGTCCAACCCCTTAAGAATTTTGTAAGTTTCTATAGGACCCCCCTTCAATCTCCTAAATTCTAGCGAGTACAAGCCGAGCCTATCCAGTCTTTCTTCATATGAAAGTCCTGACATCCCAGGAATCAGTCTGGTGAACCTTCTCTGTACTCCCTCTATGGCAATAATGTCCTTCCTCAGATTTGGAGACCAAAACTGTACGCAATACTCCAGGTGTGGTCTCACCAAGACACTGTACAACTGCAGTAGAACCTCACTGTTCCTATACTCAAATCCTTTTACTATGAATGCTAACATACCATTCGCTTTCTTTACTGCCTGCTGCACCTGCATGCCTACTTTCAATGACTGGTGTACCATGACACCCAGGTCTCGCTGCATCTCCCCTTTTCCTAGTCGGCCACCATTGAGATAATAGTCTGCTTTCCTGCTTTTGCCACCAAAATGGATAACCTCACATTTATCCACATTATACTGCATCTGCCAAACATTTGCCCACTCACCCAGCCTATCCAAGTCACCTTGCAGTCTCCTAGCATCCTCCTCACAGCTAACACTGCCCCCCAGCTTAGTGTCATCTGCAAACTTGGAGATATTGCCTTTGATGAGTCTTTATGGATGCTGACGGCCTTCCTGAGGCACCGTGTGTGGTAGATGCCCTCCAAGGCTGGTAGCTCTGTCCCAATGATCCTCTGCGCTCTGTGGACGACGCGCTGAAGAGCTCTCCTCTCCGCCTCCGTGCAGCTGAGATACCACACAGAGATGCCATACGTTAATATGCTCTCTGTGGTGTAGCGGTAGAACATTGTCAGACGCTGTCATCCGCAAACTTGGAGATGTTGCATTCAATTCCCTCGTCCAAATCATTAATATATATTGTAAATAGCTGGGGTCCCAGCACTGAGCATTGCGGTACCCCACTAGTCACTGCCTCCCATTCTGAAAAGGACCCGTTTACTCCAGCCAGTTCTCTATCCACATCAATACTGAACCCCCAAGACCGTGTGCTTTATGTTTGTATACTAATCTCTTATGTGGGTCCTTGTCGAAAGCCTTTTGAAAGTCCAGATATAACACATCCACTGGTTCTCCCCTATCGACTCTACTAGTTACATCCTCAAAAAATTCTATGAGATTCGTCAGACATGATTTACCTTTCGTGATTTCACCACTTTCGTGATTTCACCACTTTTCAAATGTGTTGCTATCCCATCTTTAATAACTGACTATCAGATTCCCCACTACCGATGTTAGACTAATTGGTCTGTAATTCCCCGTTTTCTCTCTCCCTCCCTTTTTAAAAACTGGGGTTACATTAGCTACCATCCAATCCTCAGGAACTACTCCAGAATCTAAAGAATCTCCATTTCTCCAGAGGAGGCGCTGTCCTGAACGGCTGCCTGTCCTGCAGCTGTCCGTTTTTTTCCCTTATTTTTTTATTTTTAGTACGTTAAGTGTACAGTCAGGGGGTCTAATCTTTTTATGTGTGGGGGGGAAGGGGAAAACTGCTTTTCCAAGTCCCTACCTTGTCGGAGGGGTTGCCTTCCTCCGAGCAGCGTCTTCGAACTGTCCTCGCGGCCTACCAGCGGGTCCTGGAGCAACGTTTTCCTGAGGGGCCCTGCCCAGAACATCGGCTTTGGCGGCGGCGCAGAACATCGGCTTTGGCGGCGGCGTGACGCTGGAGCGCTGTCGCGGAGCGGGCGATGCCTTTCCTGGGTCACCGCGCTGGGACTCCAGTATGCTGGGACCGCCGAGGAAAACATCGTGGAGCCGCGGTTCTGTGGAGCGGCCAGCTGCGACGTTGAACTTGCATCTCGCCGAGATCACCAGTGTGCGGAGCTCCTTCTGGCGCGGTCCGTTTGGCCTGGAAGCCGTGGGCTCCGGTGGGAAGGCGGCCGTTCCTGGCACCCCAAGCCGCTGGGGGTTCTCCCGACGCCGGAGCACCATCACCCGGCGAGAACATCGGGCGCCGTGGCTGCGACTGTGGAGGCCTCAATAGGCCCGACTTTGGGTGGACAAGAGGAGGGGGACTGGACTTTGTGCCTTCCCCCACAGTGGGAATCACTGTGGGGGGATGTTTTATGTTTGGTGTTGAATTTCTTCATGAATACTATGTTGTATTTTTATTAGTGTGCTGCAAGGACATCTGAATTTCCCCTGAATAAGGGGATTAATAAAGTCTAATCTAATCTAAAGAGTTTTGAAAAATTATCGCTAATACATCCACTATTTCTGGAGCTATTTCTTTAAGTACTCTGGGATGCAGCCTATCTTGCCCAGGGGATTTATCGGCCTTTAATCCATTCAATTTACCTAATACCTTCCCGGCTAACCTGGATTTCACTCAGTTCCTCCATCTCCTTTGACACCGCAGTCCCCTGCTATTTCCAGCAGATTATTTATGTCTTCCTTAGTGAAGACGGAACCAAAGTAGTTATTCAATTGTTTCGCCATGTCCTTGTTCCCCATGATCAATTCACCCGTTTCTGACTGCAAGGGACCTACATTTGTTTTAACTGATCTCTTTCTCTTCACATATCTATAAAATCTTTTGCAGTCAGTTTTAATGTTCCCTGCCAGTTTTCTTTCATAATCTATTTTCCCTTTCATTATTAAGGACACTAAATCAATTAATCTGACTGGGTTCAATAGACCGCGATCTCAAATGGACAATACGAGATTTATGTCACGGGCCAACCCCACATCTGGTAGTGAGCCCTCCAAGAAATGCCCGAATTGCAATTATCTGCACTACAGGCAGTCGCCATGTCCTGCCTATGGAAAAGCCTGCAACTATTGTAAAAAATAGTAAGATTAAATGAGAACTTACCAGTTTGAAGTTTGATCTGTATTTTATGAGGAGTTACGATGAGGGATTACGTGAAGAACCCGCCTCAGGACGCATGTGCGGCATACTTCAAAGCAGCGGTGTGGAATCACAGATAGACACAAGTATTTGAAGTAACATAGTAAAGAAAATAGAGACATCAATTTATCAGTTTGATCCATGTAATGAGGGTGGGAGCGGAGGGCACGTAATCCCTCATCGTAACTCCTCATAAAATACAGATCAAACTTCAAACTGGTAAGTTCTCGTTTAATCTTACTATTTTACTTCGGAGTCACGTGAGTGACTACTTGAAGATTTCAAAGCTCTGTGATTTCAAACTGTGTAACAGCTATTACTACACCACTGCCGAAGTCTTTGAGGGAGGAAGTGTGTTATCGTAATCAACCAATGAATCTGTTTATAGAAAAACACAATGGTATTTTTACAATAACAATGAAGAAATTTAAATGCTCCCCTGGGCTAATTTAAATATTTGCAGATTGGAATCTTTCCTGCAAATAAAAACAAGGTTTTGTCAACAGTTTATAATAAATTCTTTCTCTGAACGTTTTACCCCCACCATTCTGCTGTAGCCAGGATGTGGTTTATAGGCACGTCCATTCTTTTGCCGTTGACGTGGAAGCTTGTCCTGTGGAATGAAAACTTTGTACATGTTAGTTTTATCCCAGGAGCTTTAATACCTGCTTGAGCCATCCCAAAAAAGACTCGTTACCCAACCACAAGGTTTTTTGTGACCAACCCACAAGGCTTTTCATCTCCCTCGAATATTTAGGTTGTGTCTATGTAAGGTAATAGGGTCATGGCACATTACCGTGTTTTCTGGCGGGTAAGCCCGGGTTTTATGACTGGATAAGGTGTTCCTGGTCTGGTTTGACCATTCCCTGGACAATGATAGAGATCTGGTCTGAAGCTATGAGCATGGTGTCCAGTTGCAATAGGAGTAGTGACTGGACCCTCTGTGCTGCTCCGTGTGCCTTCAACATATGTGTTTAGAGCATAGATGGTTTAGGTTGAGGGATCAGGCTGGTGGGTATCCCCTGAGGTATGGCAGTACCACTGTGACATCCCATATATGGGTGTACCTGGTCTAGGGGTTTAGAGTTGTAATACCCTTCATAGATTTACCACCAGCCAGTGACCCCATGGCCTGTTGTCCTGTAGCTGTTTTGAAAAAACAGGCAGGGCAATTCTAGCTGTGTTGATGGTACTGTAGCCGAATCCTTCTTCATGGTGAAGGTTTACCAGGAATTCCAGTTCGTAGTAACTGTATCGGTTGAGTAGGTTATCCCTGTATCCAAGCAGTACTTCTCCCATATATTGATGCTGGACAAGTGCTGTAGTCCAGTGGATGTTCAGAGGGATGCTGACATGGTGTCGACGGTTCGGTATAACAATCCCAGTCCCAGATGTGGCTTGTGCAGAATCTGCAACCCAGGAGCTTGAATTTCCCATGGCACAGATGACTTGTGCCCGGCTCCGAGTGTTAATAATTCTGGGTTACTGGGAAATACCATCGAAGTTTCAACAACCATGTCATGGCGTATTGGGAACCATGGCTGCGTAAGTCCGTCAGGTACTATCAAAATACCTGAAGCAGAGTCCTTTTGTACTGTGCGTAGTCCTCGACTGATGAGGCAGAAGGGAAGAAATATATAGAAATAATTTCACCAATCCAGCGTGAACGCATTTGCTGCCCCAGGATCTGGTTCCCACGCGACATACATAGGACATCCCCAAACACCTGGTGATTTAGCGTTGATGCAGATAATCGATATCTGGCGTGTCATATAGCTTGATAGTTTTATTAAAACTTTTTTATAAAAAACATCTAATCGATGTTGTCATTAAATTTATGTGAAGTCTGTCACTGTATTTAGCTTACCTGGCAGGTAAGTTGCTGATAGTCAAATACATCTTTGGACACACCATTGCCAAATTGTTTTGACCAACTTGTCGCATGATACCGACTTTATGCCGCCCATATGGTTAATGTAGGCCACCACCGTAGTGTAGTCTATTTATAACCGTACATGCAAGTGCTTTAAATCCATAAAATTCACCCAAACATTTTTAGATAATTAATGCCCAGTATAAGTGGTAACCCCACTACTGTCTTTCTGATATTACTTCAGTGAGTAACTTCATGAGATGCTCAATGACAACCTATATGTTGTTTTTGATACTAAGGTCTGAATCATGTAGACAGAAATGCTACCATTTTCCCAATTACTCTGTTCCTTGTCGAGTAGTTGGTAGTTTGTTGACCATTAATTTGTTGCATGTTTGTGCCAATTCAACTATGTTGTCTCTTGGCAATATTATAGTTACGTGGACTGAATTAATATGAAACCCAAGATAGTCCAGGAAAGAGCCCTATATGCTGGTAGGAACCAGACCCACCTACCTCCATGGTTATTGGCGGTTTGGTCTTTTCTGTTTTCTGAGTGCTTTGTTCTGACGACGTGCTGGCGATGTTGGGGGGAGGCGCATTTTCCAGGGGGTCCGCAGCGGGCCCTGATCTAAAAGGTCTTTGGGGATAATGTGGCCCCAAGAGTTCACCAATCCCATATTCTAGACGTCAACTGGTGGATGCCGTGGGGTGCTGCCGCTTGGGTATCGGAGGTCGTGGTTTGCTCGTCCCGGGGCCTGCCCTCATGATGCCGAAGGTTTTTGATGCCTTCCATCTCCTTCAGCTTTTTGTTCAGATCTCTCCCAAATAGCAGTGAGTCTGCCTCCGCAGCTGGGGCTTTACACAAGCCTGCAAATTTTGGGATTGAGGGCAGGTCTTATATTTCCCTCCGGAGATTGTTTAGTTCGAATTGTGTGGTACACCTTAATACCAGCACATCCTGCTGGTATGTATTCATCTTCGTTGTCTCCACAGAACGAGCATAGGCTGTGATAGCTGACGTCAGGAGCCTTCGGATCCGCTGTAGCTTGAGTTTTTGTGCCCGCATAAGGGCCCCCACATTTTTCCATATTTTGCTGTTGATGCTTTTTTCCCTTAAGGGCCTCACAGTTCTCTGGTGCTGTATATTCTTGCAGCACCTCGGCGAGCACCTTCTTCAGTAGAGGTTTGTTGGATAGGTGATTAATACTGGCTGCCATTTTTTGGCTCCAGTGATGCTCCAGCCCGTGGGGTTGCTACGAAGCGGTCCACCACACCCAACAGCTGTTCCTGATCCTGCACCCAATGCATACTCCCGATTTCGTCTGCCTGCCCCATTTCCCGACCAGCCCTGCCCTGGTCACCAATGCTAGCCTCCTGCTCCAGCCCGTGGTATGAGGGTAGCAAAGGGCAGTGCCTTACAAGACACTATGGAGACAGGTACCTGTCCTGTCTCGCCAGGAGCGCTGCTGTTCCCGGTGGACCATCTCCTCCAGGAGCTGCTAAATGCAACTCAGGCGGCTGTCTCTCTTCTGCTTTGGTGGAGACATGTCCCCCTCCGACGAATCGGAGACGACCGGCCGCCGTTTGGCTTCCTGGCCGCTTTCCCAGTCCGCCGTGCAGGCTCTGGCGAGACTGGGCTTGGCTCGGTCTCAGGGATAGCGAAACCGCTCTGAGAGCGACGCTGCCGCCGGTTACTGCCCCGCTGGTAGAGTTGGAGCGGGGCAGTTTTTCTTTGAGAGGTTTCTGCGTTGTGTTCCTGAAAAGCCTGCAAAAAACACAACTGCAACTCACCTCTTCAATGCCCAAGAGCCGCTCCTGCAGCTTAGGCGGCTGTCTCTCCCCCTCCTGGGTGGAGAGACGTCCCCGTCCGATGTTGGAAACCACCGGCCGGTTTTGCATACATCCAGCCCGCTGCTCAGGCGCTAGCGGGCTGGGCTCGGTCGCGGTGTCGGGGTAGCGGATCGCCCGCTAAGCGGTCCTACCGCCTGTTGCTGTCCCCGCAATGAGACGCTCCACCGTCGAGCGGGCAGGTTGGCCAGCGTTTCCTGCCCAAGCCCGCTGCTGAAGTGCTTGAAC
>NW_026575352.1:160000-322500 GCF_028641065.1 Leucoraja erinaceus | reverse complement strand
CTCTAGCATGTCCCCAAGCCCTTAACAATCTTATATGTTTCAATGAGATTCCCTCTCATCCTTCTAAACTCCAGAGTGTACAAGCCCAGCTGCTCCATTCTCTCAGCATATGACAGTCCTGCCATCCCGGGAATTAACCTTGTAAACCTACGCTGCACTCCTTCAATAGCAAGAATGTCCTTCCTCAAATTAGGGGATCAAAATTGCACACAATACTCCAGGTGTGGTCTCACTAGGGCCCTGATCAACTGCAGAAGGACCTCTTTGCTCCTATATTCGATTGCTCTTGTTATAAAGGCCAACATGGCATTTGCTTTCTTCACTGCCACCTGTACCTGCATGCTTACTTTCATAGACTGATGAACAAGGACCCCCAGATCCCGTTGTACTTCCCCTTTTCCCAACTTGACGCCATTTAGATAGTAATCTGGCAGTGGAGGCCGATTCACTGGATGTTTTCAAGAGAGAGTTAGATTTAGCTCTTGGGGCCAACGCTATCAAAGGATATGGGGAGAAGGCAGGAACGGGCTACTGTTTGTGGATGATCAGCCGTGATCATATTGAATGGCGGTGCTGGCTCGAAGGGCCGAATGGCCTCCTCCTGCACCTATTTACTATGTTTCTATATGTAGCAAGGATCACCTGGTTTAAATCGAAGATAGACACAAAAAGCTGGAGTAACTCAATGGGTCAGGCAGCATCTGGGGAAAAATTGATAGTTTGTGTTTTGGGTCGGGATCCTTCATCAGACTGATTTGGGGGGTTGGGGGGGTGAAAAAACAGGACAAATTAGGTGACGTTTCACAGAGTGCGGAGTAACTCAATGGGTCAGGCAGCAGATCTGTGGGGGAACATGGATAGGTGACGTTTCACAGAGTGCTGGAGTAACTCAGCGGGTCAGGCAGCATCTGTGGAGAACATGGATAGGTGACGTTTCACAGAGTGCTGGAGTAACTCAGCGGGTCAGGCAGCATCTGTGGGGACATGGATAGGTGACGTTTCAAACGAGTGCTGGAGTAACTCATAGCGGGTCAGGCAGCCATCTGTGGGAGAAACATGGATAGGTGACGTTTCACAGAGTGCTGGGTGGGGTAACTCAGCGGGTCAGGCAGCATCTCTGGAGAGAAGGCATGGGTGACGTTTCGGGTCGAGACCCTTCTTCAGTCAGATTGCAGGGTGGAGTGTGAAGAAGGGTCCCGACCCGAAACGTCACCTATCCATGTTCTCCACAGATGCTGCCTGACCCGCTGAGTTACTCCAGCACTCTGTGAAACGTCACCCTATCCATGTTCTCCACAGATGCTGCCTGACCCGGAGGTTGCAGGTAGTGGAAGCAGGTAGGGAGACTGACAAAAACCTCCAGGAACCGCACGGAAACTTTGGGTGAGGGCGCAAAGTCTCCAGAGGTTTCCGTTCAGGTTTCCTAAGTGGGACAGGGGCATTACTCCAGCACTCTGTGTCTTATTTTTTCGTGGTAAACCATCACCTGCAGTTCCTTGTTTCTACAGCTGGGTAAGGGTGGGTGAATCTGTGGAATTCACTGCCACAGACGGCTGTGGAGGCCAAGTTAGGGCGGAATTTGTCAGAGTTGTGATTAGAGCGGGTGTCAGGGGTTATGGGGAGAAGTCTTTGCCATGCAAGCCCAAGAGTTGACACTTCTAAGGCTGCCTGGGTCAAGATGAGATGGAGAGACCAGTGGAAGTCAGCTGAACCATCAAGGCTACACCAGTATATCGATGACCCCATGGATGTCCCCGGCCAGGACCTTCCATCGGAAGAAACCAGACTGATTCCTGGGATGGCAGGACTTTCATATGAAGAAAGACTGGATAGACTCGGCTTGTACACGCTAGAATTGAGGGGGGATCTTATAGAAACTTACAAAATTCTTAAGCGGTTGGGCAGGCTAGATGCAGGAAGATTATTCCCGATGTTGGGGAAGTCCAGAACTAGGGGTCACAGTTTAAGGATAAGAGGGAAGTCTTTTAGGACCGAGATGAGAAAAATCATTTTTTACACAGAGAGTGGTGAATCTGTGGAATTCTCTGCCACTGAAGGTAGTTGAGGCCACACAGTTCATTGGCTATATTTAAGAGGGAGTTAGATGTGGCCCTTGTGGCTAAAGGGATTAAAGGGTATGGAGAGAAGGCAGGGATGGGATACTGAGTTGGATGATCAGCCATGATCATATCGAATGGCGGTGCAGGCTCGAAGGGCCGAATGGCCTCTACTCCTGCACCTATTTTCTATGTTTCTATGAGAAGGATAGAGGTGGAAGATAGCCAGAACATTTTTTTTCCTGAATGAAAAAAAATCAAAAGACCAGAGGGAATAGTTGTACTAAACAGAAACATAGACAATAGGTGCAGAAGTAGAGGCCATTCGGCCCTTCGAGCCAGCACCGCCATTCAATGCAATCATGGCTGATCATCCACAATCAGTACCCCGTTCCTGCCTTCTTCCCATATCCCTTGATTCCGTTAGACCCAAGAGCTAAATCTAACTCTCTCTTGAAAACATCCAGTGAATCGGCCAAAAGGGATCAAGGGGTATGGAGAGAAGGCAGGGATGGGATACTGAGTTGGATGATCAGCCATGATCATATTGAATGGCGGTGCAGGCTCCAAGGGCCGAATGGCCTCTACTCCTGCACCTATTGTCTATGTTTCCCCTGAAAGCAGTGGACAACCCTCAATCGCTTGAGGACGGGTGTTGGACGCTATGGAGTAGCGATGAAGAGTTGGGGCCTCGTGGACAGTGTCGGCCTCCTGCGAGTATGGGGACCCAACGCAGTCAGTGGTCACCAGTTGCCCCCCAAACACCAGCCACCGAATGGTGAACGAGGTCTGAGTGACCTGGACAATGACACGTTGGCTTGGCTCGCCTCACAAGACACACGACCGAAGAATTACACTCCATTGAGGATAAATGGGGATCCTGTGGATAGGGTGAACTGTTTTAAATATCTGGGAGTCCACATCTCTGAGGATATGACATGGGGGCATCACACGCCTCAGCGCTCGTGAGTAAGGCAAGGCAGCGCCTTTACCACCTCAGGCAATTGAGGAAATTCAGAGTGTCTCCGAGGATCCTCCAGTGCTTCTACGCAGCGGCGGTGGAAAGCATCTTGTCCAGGAACATTACCATCTGGTTTGGGAATTGCTCTGCCAAGGACAAGAAGGCTCTGCAGAGAGTAGTGCGTTCGGCCGAACAAACGCACTATGGGAACTTCACTCACCCCCCTGCAGGAACTATACAACAGGAGGTGCAAAAAAAATCATGAGAGACCCCTTCCACCCCTGCAACGGACTGTTCCAGCTGCTACGGTCAGGCAAACGCCTCCGTTGCCATGCGGTGAGAACGGAGAGGTTGAGAAGGAGTTTCTTCCCAGAGGCAATTCGGACTGTAAACGCCTATCTCACCAGGGACTAACTCTACAGAACGTTTTTCCTTCCATTATTTATTATGTAAAAGAATATGTGTGTTATGATTGTGTTTGTAGTTTGTTTGGTTGTTTTGTTGTTTGTCTTTTGCACAAACGTCCGCGAGCATTGCCACTTTCATTTCACTGCATATCTCGTATGTGTATGTGACAAATAAACTTGACTTGACTTCAAGGGAGAAGGCAGGAGCATGGGGTTGGGAGGGGGAGGGGGAGGGAGACGGCCGTGATTAAACGGCGGAGTGGGCCGGATTCCTCCGCCATGGTGTGTACGAGTTTGTCGGACGAGTTACCGGCAGCTGTAGACGCGCTTGATCCCCTCGTGGTTGACCCGCACGTGCCTCCGCAAACTGGGCGCCGAGCAGAAGGACCTCTCGCAGAGCCGGCACGGGAACTTCTTCATCGCCTGTCGAGGGGGGGCGAAGAAACGGGAGATGATTCACGGCCGCCCAGCTCCATCCCATCGCAACGAGCGCCGGGGGGGCAGGCAGCACCCAGCGGGGGGACACGGGGGGGGGGGGGGGGATGGGGGACCTTCCCCAGACCAAAACAAGACAGTCGCCTTCCTCTGAAGAGTTCAAACAATAGACAGGAGGCCATTCGGCCCTTCGAGCCAGCACCGCCATTCAATGTGATCATGGCTGATCATCCCCAATCAGTACCCCGTTCCTGCCTTCTCCCCGTATCCCCCTGACTCCGCTATCTTTAAGAGCCCTATCTAGCTCTCTCTTGAAAACATCCAGAGAACTGGCCACAAATTCCACAGCATCACCACAAAGTGTTTCCTTGTCTCCGTTCTAAATGGCCGACCCCCTTATTCTTAAACTGTGTGTGTGTGTGTGTGTGGCCCCTGGTTCTGGACTCCCCCCCCAACATCGGGAACATGTTTCCTGCCTCTAGCGTGTCCAAACCCTTAATAATCTTATATGTTTCAATAAGAAACCCTCGCATCCTTCTAAAGTCCAGAGTGTACAAGCCCACAGCCGCTCCATTCTCTCAGCGTGTGACAGTCCCGCCATCCCGGGGGTTAACCTGGTGAACCTACGCTGGGCTCCCTCAATAGCAAGAACGTCACAGATACAGAGATACAGCGCGGAAACAGGACCCTCGGCCCACTGAGCCCGCACCGACCAGCGATCCCCGCACACTAACACACACCAGGGACCATCTTACCAAGCCAATTAACCTGCAAACATGTACGTCTTTGGAGTGTGGGAGGGAACTAAAGATCTCGGAGAAAACCCACGCAGGTCACGGGGAGAAGGTGCAAACTCTACTTCCTCACAGCGCCGGAGACACGGGTGCTGTCTGTACGGAGTTTGCACGTTCTCCCCGTGACCTGCGTGGGTTTTCTCCGAGATCTCCCGTTTCCTCCCACACTCCAAAGACGTGCGGGCTTGTAGGTTAATCAGCGTGGTATAAATTGTAAATTGTCCCGAGTGTGTGTAGGGTAGTGTTGGTGTGCGGGGATCGCTGGTCGGCGCGGACTCGGTGGGCCGAAGGGCCCTGTTTGCGCGCTGTATCTCTAAACGAAAACTGAAAGCCACAGTGATGCAGTGGAGCGGAGGGACATGGGCCAAACGCGGGCATGAGACTCGTGTAGATGAGGCATCTGGGCCGACATGGACAAGGTGGGCCGAAGGGCTTGTTTCCATGCTGTTTGTATCTAGAACTCCACGGTATAGCCTCGCTGCCAAGCTAAACACGAATACAAGCGAGCCATTTGCCGCGTACAAACATGCGATAAGGGAATAACGTTCAGTGCACGGTAAACACGCGTGTCACGGGGAAGCCCGGAGAGCGGTGGAGGTTCCATACATGCACATACACATATACATGCATGCACACGAGCATGCACACTCACATGCACGCACAGGCACAAACATGTGCACACACAAACATACATATGCACACATATGCACACACACACTCACATGCACAAACAAGATGTATATGTAAGTGCTTATGTATAGTGATAATTCTACTGAACTGTAGCGGTGGCTCAGCATCTGTCCAATGTCCAATCAACATGCCATTTTCACTATCATTCCCACTATCAGCAATACACAATTAAATAGAACCACATTTCTATTTGTCAATATACACGTACACACACACATGCACAGGCACAAACATGTGCACACACATGCTCATGCACACTCGCATACGCACACATACACACTTATGCACATGTACACACATATGCACACACACATGCACAGGCACAAACATGTACACACACACGAACATGCACACGCACACATATGCACATATGCTCACGCACACTCACACATGTACACACATGCACACGCACACACACATGCACAGGCACAAACATATGGACACACATGCTCATGCACACTTGCATATGCACACATACACACTTATGCACACATACACACTTATGCACACATGCATTATGACAATGCATTTCGTTGTCTCTGTACTGTACACTGACAATGACAATTAAATTGAATCTGAATCTGAACACATACACACATATGCACATGTACACACACATGCACAGGCACAAACATGTACACACACACGAACATGCACACGCACACATATGCACACACACACAGGTAATATTACACACATATGCTCACGCACACACACACACACACGTGTAATTGTGCATCCCACCTTGCCGTGATCCTTCTTCATGTGTGTGATGTACTCCTCGCGTTCAGGGAACCAGGTCTGACATTGGCCGCAGGTCCAGCCCGCGTTCTTCAGCTTGAGCCGCATCTCCTTCCTGCGCTGGAGGCTCAGCACCGCCTTGGGGCTGGAGGACGACTCGTCGGTCGGCGAGTCCGTCGAGTCGGCGCTGGGCTTGGGGCTGGGCTCCGCCTCCGGCGTCTCCGCCGCCGCTGCCGCCTGCGTTGTTGTTGTGGCCGCTGCCGGCGTTGTTGCCGCTGCCGGCCGGCTCTCCGATGCCTCCTCGCTCCTCCCCGCTCGAGTGGTTGGTCTGGCAGGGAGGGGGGAGGGTGACACAACGCTAGACAAACGTTAGCCTGACCCCCCACCCCCCCTCTCTCTCTCTCGGGGTGGGGGGGTAGGAGCCGCGAGGGGGAAGCCCATCGTTTATTGTCCCGTGTACCGAGGTACAGTGAAAAGCTTTTTGTTACGTGCTAACCAGTCAGCGGAAAGACTATACACTGATTACAACCGAGCCGTCCACAGTGTACAGATACAGGATCAAGGGAATAACGTCTCTCCATCAGTGCGGGTGTCAGGGGTTATGGGGAGAAGGCAGGAGAATGGGGTTCGGAGGGAGAGATAGATCAGCCATGATTGAATGGCGGAATAGACTTGATGGGCCAAATGGCCTAATTCTGCTTCTACCACTTATGACTATAGATAATAGGTGTAGGAGTAGGTGCAATAGACAATAGGTGCAGGAGTAGAGGCCATTCGGCCCTTCGAGCCAGCACCGCCATTCAATGTGATCATGGCTGATCATCCCCAATCAGTACCCCGTTCCTGCCTTCTCCCCATATCCCCTGACTCCGCTATCTTTAAGAGCCCTATCTAGCTCTCTCTTGAAAGCATCAAGAGAACAGGCCTCCACCGCCCTCTGAGGCAGAGAATTCCACAGACTCACAACTCTCTGTGAGAAAAAGTGTTCCCCGTCTTCCGTTCTAAATGTGCTGACCCCTTCTGGACTCCCCCAACATTGGGTAACTGCCTCTATCGTGTGTGGCCCCTGGTTTCTGGACCCTCTCATCCCTAAAACTCCCGACTCACAACTGGAGAAAATGTTTCCTGCCTCCGTTCTAGCGTGTCCAAACCCTTAACTTAATCTGTCGATGTGGCCCCTGGCTCTGGACAACATAAGATGTTTCCCTCTCAACAATTCTTCCTTCAATAAATTGTTCTTCTAAAGTGTTCTAGCTGTGTGGAATGAGCTTCCAGTGTGAAGGTGGTGGAGACAGGTTCGTTTTTATCATTTAAAAATAAATTGGATAGTTATATGGATGGGAAGGGAATGGAGGGTTATGGTCTGAGCGCAGGTATATGGGACTAGGGGAGATTATGTGTTCAGCACGGACTAGAAGGGTCGAGATGGCCTGTTTCCGTGCTGTAATGGTTATATGGTTATATTCCAGTGTATGCAAGCCCAATCACAACTTTCTGTGAGAAAAAGTGTTTCCTCGTCTCCGTTCTAAATGGCCGACCCCTTATTCTTAAAGTGTGTGTGTGTGTGGCCTTGTGAACAACACAAAGAATATCACTGGCCCGTCACACGTGGCAATGGAAGGTCATCCCTTCGCTCCTTCGATCGATTAATCAATGAGCTAATCAATACTTTATCCATCCTCCGTCTCCCCTCCCTCCCTTCTCTTGCCCGGCGCTGCTCACCTTGACGTGCTCCACCATGGTGCGTTTCTGGGCGAAGAGCACGGGGCACTGCGGACACTTGAAGACGCTGACCCGCTGCTTGGTCAGATGCTGGTCGAAGTGGGTGTTGAGCAGCGGCTGGTGGGTGAAGACTGTGTCGCACATGGCGCACTTGTGGATCACTCTGCGGCCACCGAGACGGGGAGCGAGAGCAAAGACACACTCAGTGCACAGCAACTCCACGCCGGTACAAAACTCCCCTCGCTAACTTCACTTTAGTTTAGGGATACAGCGCGGAAACAGGCCCTTAAAGCACACGGCATTGGGGGTTCAGTATTGATGTGGATAGAGAACTGGCTGGCAAACAGGAAGCAAAGCGTAGGAGTAAACGGGTCCTTTCACAATGGCAGGCAGTGACTAGTGGGGTACCGCAAGGCTCAGTGCTGGGACCCCAGCTATTTACAATATATATTAATGATCTGGATGAGGGAATTGAAGGCAATATCTCCAAGTTTGCGGATGACACTAAGCTGGGGGGCAAAATTCTTAAAAATTCTTAAGGGGTTGGATAGGCTAGATGCAGGAAGATTGCTCCCGATGTTGGGGAAGTCCAGGACAAGGGGTCACAGCTTAAGGATAAGGGGGAAATCCTTTAAAACCGAGATGAGAAGAACTTTTTTCACACAGAGTGGTGAATCTCTGGAACTCTCTGCCACAGTCGAAACAGGGTGGACCACGTGAAGGACACGGCATTGGGGGTTCAGTATTGATGTGGATAGAGAACTGGCTGGCAAACAGGACGCAAAGAGTAGGAGTAAACGGGTCCTTTTCACAATGGCAGGAAGTGACTAGTGGGGTACCGCAAGGCTCAGTGCTGGGACTCCAGCTATTTACAATATATATTAATGATCTGGATGAGGGAATTGAAGGCAATATCTCCAAGTTTGCGGATGACACTAAGCTGGGGGCAGTGTTAGCTGTGAGGAGGATGCTAGGAGACTGCAAGGTGACTTGGATAGGCTGGGTGAGTGGGCAAATGTTTGGCAGATGCAGTATAATGTGGATAAATGTGAGGTTATCCATTTTGGTGGCAAAAACGGGAAAGCAGACTATTATCTAAATGGTGGCTGATTGGGAAAGGGGGAGATGCAGCGAGACCTGGGTGTCATGGTACACCAGTCATTGAAGGTAGGCATGCAGGTGCAGCAGGCAGTAAAGAAAGCGAATGGTATGTTAGCTTTCATTGCAAAAGGATTTGACTATAGGAGCAGGGAGGTTCTACTGCAGTTGTACAGGGTCTTGGTGAGACCACACCTGGAGTATTGCGTACAGTTTTGGTCTCCAAATCTGAGGAAGGACATTCTTGCCATAGAGGGAGTGCAGAGACGGTTCACCAGACTGATTCCTGGGATGTCAGGACTGTCTTATGAAGAAAGACTGGATAGACTTGGTTTATACTCTCTAGAATTTAGGAGATTGAGAGGGGATCTTATAGAAACTTATAAAATTCTTAAGGGGTTGGACAGGCTAGATGCAGGAAGATTGTTCCCGATGTTGGGGAAGTCCAGGACAAGGGGTCACAGCTTAAGGATAAGGGGGAATCCTTTAAAACCGAGATGAGAAGAACTTTTTTTCACACAGAGAGTGGTGAATCTCTGGAACTCTCTGCCACAGAGGGTAGTTGAGGCCAGTTCATTGGCTATATTTAAGAGGGAGTTAGATGTGGCCCTTCTGGCTAAGGGGATCAGGGGTATGGAGAGAAGGCAGGTACGGGATACTGAGTTGGATGATCAGCCATGATCATATTGAATGGCGGTTGCTGGTGCAGGCTCGAAGGGCCGAATGGCCTCTACTCCTGCACCTAATTTCTATGTTTCTATGTTTCCCCAACAAGTCCATGCCGACCAGCGATCACCCGTTCACACACAAGTTTAGTTTAGAGATACAGCGCGGAAACAGGCCCTCCTGCCCCCCCCCCCCCCCCCCCCCCTCCTCCCCCCCAGCGCACTCACTTGGCCTGCTGGTTGCTGATGCCCGGGTGCTGGGTGTAGATGTGAGAGTGGGCACTGGGCGCAGACTTGAATGCCATGGGGCAGATGGGGCACTTGTGGAAAGCCTCACAGTGCACATCCTGGATGTGGGCCTTGACGGAGGTGACACCCCCATACACCACCCCACACTGGGGGCACCTGCAGTAAACACACAGGGAGAGTCACAGGGTGATACAGTGCGGAAACAGGCCCTTCGGCCCAACTTGCCCACACCGGCCCTACTTGCCCACGCCAGCCAACATGCCCCATCTACACTAGTCACAGAGTGATACAGTGTGGAAACAGGCCCTTCAGCTCAACTTGCCCATGCCAGCCAACATGTCCCATCTACACTAGTCACAGGGTGATACAGTGTGGAAACAGGCCCTTCAGCACAACTTGCCCACACCGGCCCTACTTGCCCACACCGGCCAACATGCCCCATCTACACTAGTCCCACCAGCCCGCGTTTGACCCATATCCCTCCAAACCTGTCCTATCCATGTACCTGTCCAACTGTTTCTTAAACGTTGGGACAGTCCCAGCCTCAACTACCTCCTCCTCCGGCAGCTCGTTCCATACACCCACCACACCCTCAGATTCCTATTAAATCTTTTCCCCTTCACCTCAAACCTATGTCCTCTGGTCCTCGATTCCCCAACTCTGGGCAAGAGACTCTGTGCGTCTACCCGATCTATTCCTCTCATGATTTTATCCACCTCTATAAGATCTCCCCTCATCCTCCTGCGCTCCAGGGAATAGAGAACGCATTTTAAACCGATGTTGACTACGTTGGAGGGCAGCACAGAGACACTGCTGGTAGAGCCACTGCCTCACCACCACACTCTTTCACTTTGCATTCCTATTGTCTAGTTGTAGTTTGTTTTATACACACACGCGCACACACATACCCCCCCCCAATGGCCCCCCCCCCCGCGTGCCACACACACGCAGCACACAGGGAGCAGACACACACCGACGCAGTACACACCCCACAAACGCACGCAGACAGAGCGGAACACGCTGCGACACACCATCACACAAGGACACACACACAACAGGGAGACAACACACACCCAGTACCCCTGGCAGTACCCCACCACACACTTCTCAGCGACGCACACCTCTAACACCCAGACACCTGTGGACACCATGCAGTACACACACTCACGCAGTACCACACACCACACACACACACGCAGACACACACAACACGCAAGACACACACACACGCACTCACCTCACACTCATAGTACACACACTCTCCTCACACGCAGACACACAACACACACACATGCAGACACCACAACACACACCAGTACACACACACACACACACTCACGCATACACACACACACACGCACCGCTCTCACACCCCACTCACACACACCGACTTCGCACATACACACCTCGCAGACCACACTCACACACACACACACCAGGACAAACACCACACACAACGCGACCGGTAGTCTCCAAGCACACACACAACAGGGGGTACACTACCTCAGGAACTGCAACAATTAACTGAGCTAGACTCCTGCCCGCGGGCACCTACTTGTATCCGACCTTGCGGGTGAAATGAAAGCAGACGTCCTTGACGTGGGTCTGGATGTGAGCGGCCCGACACACCCCCCCACACTCGGGACAGATGTATGGAGACTTGCTCTTGTGTAGCCGGTAGTGGGCAACGTAGCTGCACTTACTGGGCAGCAACATCTGGCACAGCTGGCACACCTGGGCAGGTAGGAGGGAAGGAAGGGAGGAAACTTGGCCTCATCAGGGGCAAGTATCATGTGTGTCCCCCCCCCTTCCTCTCTCCCCCCCACCTCCTCCCCTCCCCCCACTCTCCTCCTCCTCTCCACCCCACACTCTCCCGCCCCGCCCTCCTCTCCTCTCTCGCTCACCCCCCCTCTCCCTCTCAGTCCCCTCTCCTCCAGTCCCTCCTCTCTCCCCCTCACTTCCCCTTACACTCTCCTCTCTCCCTCCCCCTCCATTCTCTTTGTTGTCTCTCCCTCCCCTCTCGCTCACCCACTCCCATCTCCTCTTTCCCCCACCCCACTCCTCCCCCTTCTCTCCCCCCCCAGCTGTTCCTCTCTCCCGCATCCATACCCCCACTCTGTCAACTCTCTTTCCCCCCCCCCACTGTCACCCATTTCCCATACTCCCACACTGTCCCACCTCCCCTCTCACTCCTCCACAGGTCCTCCCCTCCCCTTAACTGTTCCTCCTCTCCCCCCACTCTGGCACTCACATCCCCTCCGCCCTTTCTCTCTCCCTACATCCTCTGTTCTCCATCTCTCTCTCTTGTCTGTTCTCTCCCTCTCTCCTCGCCTCTTTCTTCTCGCTCCTCTTCCCTCTTCCTCTCCTTTCTCCCCTCCACACCCTGATCCTCCCTCTCTTCTCTCCCCTCTCTGTGTCCTCTCTCTCTCCCCCTCCTCGCACTTTCTTCTTAGAATCGCAGGCTTCTTTGCTCCCTCCTCCCCCTTCTCCCTCCCATCCCCCTCTCCTCAGTTTGCCTCCCTCCTACCCTTTCCCCCCTCCCCTCTCCTCGCCCCTCTCCTCTCTCTCCTTTCTTCTCCTCTCCCTCCTCCCCCCTTCCCCTCTCTCCCTCTTTTCCTCCCTTCTCTCTCCCCCCTCTCTCCTCTCTCCTCTCCTCTCCACCTCCTTCCTCCTCCCCCACTTCCCTCTCTCCTCTTGATTTCCTCTCTCCTCCTCTCCTCTCCCCTCTCTCTCTCTCCTCTCTCCTCTCCCCTCTCCTCTCTCTCTCCCCTTTTCCTCCCCCTCTCCCTCCCCTCTCGATTCCCCCCCCCCTGTCCTCTCCATCTCTCCCTCCCCTCCACCCTCTCCTCTCCTCTCCCCCCCTCTTCTCCCCTCTCCCATCCCCCTCCCCCACTCGTCTCCTCCCTCTCCCCCCCTCCGCCCCTCCCTCCTCTCTCCTCTCTCCCCCCCCCTCTCTCCCTCTCTCTTCCCCTCCCCCACTCTCTCTCCCTCCTCCCACTTTCCTCCCTCTCTCTCCTCTCCCCCCCCTCCTCCTTCTCCCTCCCTATTCTCCTCTCCCCCCTCTTTTCCCTCCCTTCTCTCTCTCTCCCCCTCCTCTCCTCTTCTCCTCCCCCCTCCTCCCCTCCTCCTCTCTCCCCCTCTCTCTTCCCTCCCTCTCTCTCCCCCCTCTCCCCCCCTCTCTCTTCTTCTCTCCCCCTCTCCCTCCTCTTTCTCCCTCTCCCTTCTCTCCCTCTCCTCCCTTTCTCTCTGTCCCCTCACTCTCTCTCCCTCCCTTCACTGTTTTCCTCTCCCCCCCACCTCCTCCTCTTTCTCTCCCCCACTCTGTCCCCTCCTCCCTCCCCCCCTCCTCCCTCCCCTTCCTCCCTCTCTCCTCCCCCACTCTGTCCTCCTCTCTCTCCCCCTTTCTCCCTCTTTTCCTCCTCCTTCTCTCTCCTCTCCATTCTGTTTCTCCCTTCTCCCTTCCCCACGCTTTCCCCTCTCTCCCTCTCCCCTCCTCTCCCCTCTCCTCCTCTCCCCCACTCTGTCCCACTCTCTCCAACTCTCTCTCCTCTCTCTCCACTCTCCCTCCTCTCTGGCCCTCTCTCCTCCCCCCCCCTCCTCTCTCCCCCCTCCTCCTCTCTCCCCCCCACTGTCCTCTCTCCCTCCCCACCTCTCTCCTCCCCTCCGCCCCCCTCTGTCCCTCTCTCCCCCCACTGTCCTCTCTCTCCTCCTCCCCACTCTGCCCCTCCTCCTCCTCCCCTCCTCTCCCCTCTCTCCTCCTCCTTTATCCCTCCCCTCGTCTCCTCTCTCTCCTCCCCCCCACTGTCCTCTCCCCCTCCCCCTCCTCTCTCCTCTCTCCCCTCTCCCCTCTCCACTCTCCTCCCCCTCCTCCTCTCCTCCCCCCTCCTCTCTCCCTCCTCCTCCCTCCCCACTCTCTCTCCTCTCTCTCTCCCCCACTCTGTGTTCTCTCTCATTTTTCAGATTCAATTTTAATTGTCCATTGTCAGTGTACAGTACAGAGACAACGAAATGCATTCTCCCCCCTCCTCCTCCTCTCTCCCCCACTCTGTCCTGTCCTCTCTCTCCCCCCCCACTCTGTCCCTCTCTCTCCCCCACCCCTCGACTCCCCCCACTCTCCTCCCCTCCTCTCCCTCCCTCTCCTCCCTGCCCGTTACCTGTGGGGCAGTGCTGGGGGTGCTGAGCTGGAAGTGTGCGGCGAGGGCCATCCTGTCGGGGAACTGGAGACTGCACTCGTTGCAGGTGAAGGTGTCGCACTCCACCAGGGCCGGGTCGGGGAAGGGGGGCAGGACGGGGGAGGGTTGTTCGGCCCTGGCGCTGGCGCTGGTGTTGGCGCCAGTGTTGGCGCTTGGCGTTGCCGCTGGGCAGGGGGCCGCCGGCCACGTCGGGCTGCCCCACCATCTGCTCCAGGGCGATGGGCTTCATCACCAGGTTGGAGCACTGCATGACCAGCCCCTTGTCCTT
This sequence comes from Leucoraja erinaceus, assembly GCF_028641065.1. Lineage (NCBI taxonomy): Eukaryota > Metazoa > Chordata > Chondrichthyes > Rajiformes > Rajidae > Leucoraja > Leucoraja erinaceus. Next base: position 308,220 of record NW_026575352.1, on the reverse strand, counting down.
GTGCTCGCGGGCGTGCAGCATCAGGCTGCAACGGTTGAAGAAGGCCATGCGCCGGGCGCAGTGGTTGCAGGTGACGTCGATGCGGATGCTGCGCCGGTCGTAGTGCCGGGCCAGGCTGCGCTCCAGGGCAAACGAGTCGCCGCACTCCAGGCATCGGTAGCCGCTGGGCGGCAGCGCCAGGCAGCTGTCGGCTGGCGGGTTGAGGTTGGGCCTGTACGTGGGCAGTGGGTTCTTCCCGTTGAGGAGCTTGTGGAAGGCTTCCACCAGCGGCGTCTGGTTGCGTGGAGCGCCGGCGCCCGCTGACACCTTCCCGGGGGCCGCCGGCTTGGACGGGACCGTCTGCGGCACCAGGTTCAGGCTGGCCAGGTGCACGCTCTTCGACACGGTCTTGACGGGGGTGGCGGGGGAGCGGGTGGCCTTCTGGGCGATGCTGGCCGCCATCAGCATGGCGGTGCTGGCGGTGTGGAAGGCGGAGGCCGGCAGCACCGTGCCCTTGACCACCGCTCCGTTGAGCAGCTGCAGGCTGATCACCTCCCCCCCAGCCCCAGCCCCCACCCCCGCCCCCTCCCGGCCCTTGGCGGCCCCCGGGCCCTCCTCCTTCACCTCCCCGGAGTCGGTGTCCCCGTCGGCGGGGGGCCGCTGGGCCGCTGCGGACGGCACCCGCCTCACCGTTCGCACGATGCCGCCCCCCGACGTCTTGACGGTCTTGATCCCCACCTTGAGGGGCCCCGAGGAGGGGGCCGAAGAGGACGACTCGTTGCTGGAGACGCTCGCCGGGCTCTGGGGCTCCCTCTTGATCTGCCGGCCCAGGAGGGGGGGCGAGGGGAAGGGGCGGGGGGTGGCCTTGGCCGCCGGGCAGTCGGCCGGGACTGGGACCGGGATCGGCCCCGAGCCTTCGTCCCTTCGGGGAGAGAGTGCGCCGGAGCTGGGGGGTCCGGACCCGGCGTGTCGGCGGCTGGAGCAGGGTCGTTGCCGCTCTCGTCCCCGGCCTCCACTACCCCCGGCTCCTCGCTGCTCTGCTCCTCCATCTCCGACTCCACGTCCAGCGGCTTCCCATCTTCATCCTCATCCTCATCCTCATCCTCCGCCAACACCTCCATTAAGTCTTCCTCCTCCTCCTCCTCCTCGTCGGAAGAACTGGCCTTCCCCCTCTCCCCGTCCTCCGCCGCCCGGCAGTGTTCCGCGGGGGAGGGCGGCCGTTCTTCGCCCTTCGTTTCGCCCTCGGGGAAGAGGGGGGAGCTGGGGGTACCCCTCGCCTCCTCCTCCTCCTCCTCCTCCCCCTCCTCCTCCTCTTCTTCGTCCGACTGCTCTTCGTCCGACTTGGCATCGGGGAGGGGGGGGCTTGGAGCGGCGCGTGGGGGGCTCGGAACCTCCGCACCGTCCCCGTCCCCGTCCCGCGTCTCCGTCCAGCCCTCGGAGTCGGAGGCCGGAGACGCCGGGCGCGGGGATCTCGGTCCGGCGGCCGTCTCGAAGCCGTTGGGCAGGGGGTTGGGTTGGTAGTGGGGGGCCTCCTTGCCGCGGGAAGGGACGGGGAGCGGCCCTGGCGCCGACACGGGGGGGGCGGAAGCAGCGGCAGCGTCGCAGCTCCTGGGGCTCAGGCTGTTCTTGACGATCACGCTGACCGCCGGCTCGTCGGCGGCCACCTCCGGCTCGTCTCCGCCCGCTGCCTTCGCGGCCGGCTTCGCAGTCGCCTCCTCCTGCCCCGAGTCCATGGAGTCCTTTGGGTCGAGGTCTGGGATGTCAAAGGCTGCCAACAGGTCATCAAAGTCAGGAGTGGTCATGTCGCCCATGGTAGGTAGACTCGATAAACCTGGCGGCAAAGAAATGGACAGTGATGTACAGAGTAACTCAGCGGGTCAGGCAGCTTCTGTGGAGAACATGGATAGGTGACGTTTCACAGAGTGCTGGAGTAACTCAGCGGGTCAGGCAGCATCTGTGGAGAACATGGATAGGTGACTTTTCACAGAGTGCTGGAGTAACTCAGCGGGTCAGGCAGCATCTGTGGAGAACATGGATAGGTGACGTTTCACAGAGTGCTGGAGTAACTCAGCGGGTCAGGCAGCATCTGTGGCGCTAAGGAAATAGGCAACGTTTTGGGCCGAAACCCGTAAGGGTTTCGGCCCGAAACGTTGCCTATTTCCAGAAGGATTTCGGCCCGAAACGTTGCCTATTTCCTTAGCTCCATAGATGCTGCTGCACCATAACTCAGCGGGTCAGGCAGCATCTGTGGACAACATGGATAGGTGACGTTTCACAGAGTGCTGGAGTAACTCAGCGGGTCAGGCAGCATCTGTGGAGAACATGGATAGGTGACGTTTCACAGAGTGCTGGAGTAACTCAGTGGGTCTGGCAGCATCTGTGGAGAACATGGATAGGTGACGTTTCACAGAGTGCTGGAGTAACTCAGCGGGTCAGGCAGCATCTGTGGACAACATGGATAGGTGACGTTTCACAGTGTGCTGGAGTAACTCAGCGGGTCAGGCAGCATCTGTGGAGAACATGGATAGGTGACGTTTCACAGAGTGCTGGAGTAACTCAGTGGGTCAGGCAGCATCTATGGAGAACATGAATAGGTGAGCAGGCTGGGTCTCTATTCCTTGGAGCACAGGAGGATGAGGGGTGACAATAGACAATAGGTGCAGGAGTAGGCCATTCGGCCCTTCGAGCCATCACCGCCATTCAATGTGATCATCCTTCTAAACTCCAGAGTGTTCAAGCCCAGCTGCTCCATTCTCTCAGCATATGGCAGTCCCGCCATCCCGGGAATTAACCTTGTAAACCTACGCTGCACTCCCTCAATAGTAATCTTATAGAGGTGTATAAAATCATGAGAGGAATAGATCAGGTAACTGGGGAATCGAGGACCAGAGGACATAGGTTTACAATGAGAGGGGAAAGATTTACTGTGAACCTGAGGGGCAACGTTTGTTAACACAAAGGATAGGTAGGTATATGGAATGAACTGCCGGAAGATAGGGCCAAATATGGGTGCCATCTGTGTGGAGTTTGCGCGCTCTCCCTGTGACCACGTGGGCTTTCTCCGGGTGTTCCCGTTTCCTCCCACACTCCAAAGACATGCAGGTTTGTGTACCTCTCTGTCCCGGGCCTCCTCCATGGCCAGAGTGAGTCCCACCATAAATTGGAGGAGCAGCACCTCATAGTTCGCTTGGACAGATTACACCCCTGCGGTTTGAACATTGACTTCCCCAATTTCAGGTAGTCCCTGCTTTTCCCTACCCTTCCCAGCTCTCCCTCAGCCCTCTGACTCCGCCTCTTCCTTTCTTCTTCCCCCCCCCACCCTACCCTCACATCAGTCTGAAGAAGGGTCTCGACCCGAAACGTTGCCTATTTCCTTCGCTCCATAGATGCTGCCTCACCCGCTGAGTTTCTCCAGCATTCTTTGATTTTCCAGCATCTGCAGTTCCTTCTTAAACAGGTTTGGATATCGATTCTCTTCTGTAAATTGTTGGATTGGATTGTATTGGATTCATCTCATAAGAGACAACAAAATGGATTTTCCTTACAATCAAGTAACATAAAAATAAATAATAAATAAATAAAATATATTTTAAAAAACCCCACAAACACAGAAGGCCATGACACAACATAACCCCACAGTGGCACCAAAGTTGAGGAAGGTGCCATAGTCCAGCCAGCCTCCCCGCCGATCTTCCCAGTGGTCGGGGCCCTGGTGTGTTAGGTAGTTTATTATCTAAATGGTGGCCGATTGGTCGGGGGGGAGATGCAGCGCCAAAGGGCTGGGTGTCATGGTACACCAGTCATTGAAGGTAGGCATGCAGGTGCAGCAGGCAGTAAAGAAAGCGAATGGTATGTTAGCTTTCATTGCAAAAGGATTTGAGTATAGGAGCAGGGAGGTTTCTACTGCAGTTGTACAGGGTCTTGGTGAGACCACCAACTGGAGTATTGCGTACAGTTTTCTCTCCAAATCTGAGGAAGGACATTATTGCCATAGAGGGAGTGCAGAGAAGGTTCACCAGACTGATTCCTGGGATGTCAGGACTGTCTTATGAAGGTAAAGACTGGATAGACTTGGTTTATACTCTCTAGAATTTAGAAAATTGAGAGGGGATCTTATAGAAACTTACAAAATTCTTAAGGGGTTGGACAGGCTAGATGCAGGAAGATTGTTCCCGATGTTAGGGAAGTCCAGGACAAGGGGTCACAGCTTAAGGATAAGGGGAAAATCCTTTAAAACCGAGATGAGATAAGAACCCTTTTCTTCACACAGAGAGTGGTGAATCTCTGGAACTCTCTGCCACAGAGGGTAGTTGAGGCCAGTCATTGGAATATTTAAGAGGGACCGTAGATGTGGCCCTTGTGGCTAAGGGGATCAGGGGGTATGGAGAGAAGGCTGGTTCGGGATACTGAGTTGGATGATCACCGATGATCATATTGAATGGCAGTGCAGGCTCGAAGGGCCGAATGGCCTGCTCCTGCACCTAATTTCTATGTTTCTATGTTTCTATGTACAACTAGTGTATGGGGTGATCGCTGGTCGGCGTGGACTCGGTGCGCCAAAGGGCTTGTTTGCGCACTGTATCTCTAAAGAAACAGAACGACAGATGCTGCTTGACCCGCGGAGTTCCTCCAGCGTTTTGTGTATCGTGGTGGACAGGACAGTTCTCCTCACTAAAAACTAACTGTGGCACCCAGACCATGTACCCAGAGGTTGAGCAGTCTGCTCAATCCAGTATTCAGGTCCCGTCAACTGACACGCCTTGAGCACGCTTTTGTTTTAGAATGACCTGGTACACCGTGTAACCAATAAATCAAACCAAGTTTAAAAACTCACCTATTCATAAATTCTGCTCAAAACCCTTCCAACCCAACCCAGCCCTTAATCTTCAAGGAAGAACGTTTCTTTCACCTGAGAGAGAAGGGGTGAGTGAGAGGGAGAAGTAGCAATCCCTTAAGAATTTAATTTGTTTCGATAAGATTGGACGACTTTGCTGTCTTTAACTTGCACAAAGGCTTTTCACTGTACTTCCAGGAGGCAGTTGAAGTTTCAGTTTCAGTCTAGTTTATTGTCACGTGTACCGAGGTACAGTGAAAAGCTTTTGTGCAAGGTAAAGTCCGATCTTTGTTGTACAGGGCCCTAGTGAGACCACACCTGGAGTATTGTGTGCAGTTTTGCGTTTTGAGCCATTCAATGTGATCATGGCTGATCATCCCCAATCAGTATTCAAGAAGGAACTGCAGATGCTGGAAGATCGAAGGTACACAAAATTGCTGGAGAAACTCAGCGGGTGCAGCATCATCTATGGAGCGAAGAAAATAGGCGACGTTTCGGGCCGAAACGTCGCCTATTTTCTTCGCTCCATAGATGCTGCTGCACCCGCTGAGTTTCTCCAGCAATTTTGTGTACCATTCCCAATCAGTACCCCGTTCCTGCCTTCTCCCCATATCCCCTGACCCCGCTATCTTTAAGAGCCCTATCTAACTCTCTGTTGACAGTATCCAGAGAACCGGCCTCCACCGCCCTCTGAGGCAGACAATTCCACAGACTCACCACTCTCAGTGAGAAAAAGTGTTTCCTCGTCTCCGTTCTAAATGGCCTTACCCCTTATTCTTAAACTGTGTGTGTGTGTGTGGCCCCTGGTTCTGGACTCCCCCAACATCGGGAACATGTTTCCTGCCTCTAGCGTGTCCAATCCCCTAATAATCTTATCTAACTCTCTCTCCTCATCTTAGTCCTAAATGTCCAACCCCTTATTCTTAAACTTTGTGACCCCTGGTTCTGGGCTCCCCCAACATCGGGAACATGTTTCCTGCCTCCAGCGTGTCCAAACCCTTAATAATCTTATATGTTTCAATAAGATTCCCTCTCATCCTTCTAAACACCAGAGTGTACAAGCCCAGCTGCTCCATTCTCTCAGCATATGACAGTCCCGCCATCCCGGGAATTAACCTTGTGAATCTACGCTGCACTCCCTCAATAGCAAGAATGTCCTTGATGACTGGGGAGTAGGCAGCACAGAGATAAAAAGTAGTCTGAGACAGCAAGATCTGTCGGAGAAGTTGGAAGGGGGAGGGGATGGAGAGAGAGGGAAAGCAAGGGCTACTGGAAGTTAGAGATATCATAAAAGATCTATCTTGGATGTAGACCAGCATCTGCAGTTCTTTCCCTACACGTTAAATCTTCTCTGCTCTCTCTGCAGCTTAACAACATGACACCCATTGGTTTAAACATTCCAGCAAGGAGGTTTGGTTCTGTGTTAACCAGCAGGCACGTAGACATTCAAGGCTGCAGAGTCTTTACAACACACTTGCTCATTGTTGACTGCCACACGGCAGCTTCCCTCCACATCCCCAGGCTGCTGTGTTGTGAACACATCGCCTCTGACATCATTGTTCCCAGAAGATAGACACAAAACGCTGGAGTAACTCAGCGGGAGAGGCAGCGTCTCTGGGGAGATGTGATGGGTGACGTTTCGGGTCGAGACCCTTCTTCACACTGCTGACGTATGCTGTTATGACAATAGACAATAGGCGCAGGAGTAGAGGCCATTTGGCCCTTCGAGCCAGCACCACCATTCAATGTGATCACGGCTGATCATCCCCAATCAGTACCCCGTTCCTGCCTTCTCCCCACATCCCCTGACTCCGCTATCTTTAAGAGCCCTATCTAGCTCTCTCTTGAAAGCATCCAGACAACCTGCCTCCACCGGCCTCTGAGGCAGAGAATTCCACAGACTCACAACTCTCTGTGAGAAAAAGTGTTTCCTCATCTCCGTTCTAAACGGCTTACCCCTTATTCTTAAACTGTTTGTGGCCCCTGGTTCAGGACTCCCCCAACATCGGGAACATGTTTCCTGCCTCTAGCATGTCCAAACCCGTAACTATCTTGTACGTTTCAAAAAGATTCCCTCTCATCCTTCTAAACTACAGAGTGTACAAGCCCAGCCGCTCCATTCTCTCAGCATATGACAGTCCCGCCATCCCGGGAATTAACTTGGTGAACCTGCGCTGGGCTCCCTCAATAGCAAGAATGTGAGAAAAAGTGTTTCCTCGTCACCGTTCTAAATGGCCGACCCCTTATTCTTAAACTGTGTGTGTGTGGCCCCTGGTTCTGGACTCCCCCAACATCGGGAACATGTTTCCTGCCTCTAGCGTGTCCAATCCCTTAATAATCTTATATGTTTCAATAAGATCCCCTCTCATCCTTCTAAACTCCAGAGTGTACAAGCCCAGCTGCTCCATTCTCTCAGCATATGACAGTCCCGCCATCCCGGGAATTTGATAAATGTAACTTAATTTCTGGCACCCATTACTCAACAAAATAATGCATAGTGGAACAGTGGTGGAGTTTATGCCGTGACCCTCCCTTCCTTACCCCCCCCCACCACAAATCCTTTCCACTGGCCACTTTAATTCCATGTATCTTGTTGTGTATCTGAACTATAACAGCTTATTGCACTTTATCTGTTTATTTATGTGTGTATATATATATAGAAACATAGAAATTAGGTGCAGGAGTAGGCCATTCGGCCCTTCGAGCCTGCACCGCCATTCAATATGATCATGGCTGATCATCCAACTCAGTATCCTGTACCTGCCTTCTCTCCATACCCCCTGATCCCTTAGCCACAAGGGCCACATCCAACTCCCTCTTAAATATAGCCAATGAACTGTGGCCTCAACTACCCTCTGTGTCAGAGAGTTCCAGAGATTCACCACTCTCTGTTGTGAAAAAAGTTCTTCCGCCATCGGTTTAGTAGGCCCCCCCCCTTTCGAGCCTGGCTGATCATCCAAAACCCCTCAGTATCCCGTCCTGCTTCTCTCCACAATCCATAGCCCCGGGCCACATCTAAAATCTGTGCCCTACCCCACCAACCCCTGGCAGAGAGTTCCAGAGATTTCTCACCACTCTCTGTGTGAAAAAAGTTCTTCTCATCTTCCCCAAAGGAATTATCCTCCCCCTTAACCCCCCAATATATCCTGTGGCCTCAACACAATCTTCTGTCTAGCCTGTCAGTTTCTATAAGATCCCCTCTCATCCTCCTAAATTCTAGAGAGTATAAACCAAGTCTATCCAGTCTTTCTTCATAAGACAGTCCTGACATCCCAGGAATCAGTCTGGTGAACCTTCTCTGCACTCCCTCTATGGCAATAATGTCCTTATATATTATTATTTTATATTATATGGACACACTGATATGTTCTGTATTTATGCTTACTATATTATGTTGTGCTGCAGCAAGCAAGAGTTTCAACGTCCTATCTGGGACACATGACAATAAAACTCTCTTGACTTGACACTAACCAATACCACTACGCACCTTTGGAGTGTGGGAGAAATCTGGAGAAAACCCACGCAGGTGACGGGGAGAACGTGCAAACTCCGCACAGGCAGCACCCGCAGTCAGGGTGGAACCCGGGCTGCGTGAGGTGGTAGCTCTAACACTGCGCCACCGTTGCCACCCACAAAGTAACGGCTCGAGATGAGTCAAGGAATGGATCAACTCTAAAATGGTCTCCTTTCGTTTTTAGCTTTAGAGATACAGCGCGGCAACAGGCCCTTTGGCCCACCGAGCCCGCGCCGACCAGCGATCCCCACACATTAACGCTACCCTATACACACTGGGGACAATTTACAGGTAGACGCAAAATGCTGGAGTAACTCAGCGGGAGAGGCAGCATCTCTAGAGAGAAGGAATGGGTGACGTTTCGGGTCGAGACCCTTCTTTACACTGCCGACGTATGCTGTTATGACAATAGACAATAGGTGCAGGAGTAGACCCTTCTTCAGACTAGTCTGGGGAGAGGGAAACGAGAGATACAGACAGTGATGTAGAGAGATAGTGAGAACGGGTGATAGATGTTTTAACTCAGCGGGTCAGGCAATCAAACTGAAAAAACAAATAGCTGACGTTTCTGGTCAGTGTGGACTCTTAGAAACATAGACAATAGGTACAGGAGTAGGCCATTCAGCCCTCCGAGCCAGCACCGCCATTCAAAATGATCATGGCTGATCATCCACAATCAGTACCCCGTTCCTGCTTTCTCCCCATATCCCGTTAACCCCAAGAGCTAAATCTAACTCTCTCTTAAAAACATCCAGAGAATCGGCCTCCACTGCCTTCAGTGGCAGAGAATTCCACAGATTCACAACTCTCTGGGTGAAAGTTTTTCCTCATCTCAGTCCTAAATGGCCGACCCCTTTTTCTCAAACTGCGTGTGACCCCTAGTTCTGGATTCCCCCCAACCTGTCCGATCCCTTAAGAATTGTATATATTTCTGTAAGATCCCCTCCCATCCTTCTAAATTCTAGTGAATACAAGCCCAGTCGACCCATTCTATCATCATGTTGATGGACTAGATGGGCTGAAGGGCCGTATTTCCACGCAGTATCACCAGCTACTAAATACTGTATCTCGGTTCACGTGATGACAACAAACTAATACTGATTTCCCAAGACACATCAGCTGGGACAAAAAAAAATGCACAAACATCCTCATTAACATCTACAAATAAGCAGCATTCACAGAACAATAGACAATATACAATAGGTGCAGGAGGAGGCCATTCGGCCCTTCGAGCCAGCACCGCCATTCAATGCGATCATGGCTGATCATCCACAATCAGTACCCCGTTCCTGCCTTCTCCCCATATCCCCTGACCCCGCTATCTTTAAGAGCCCTATCTATCTCTCTCTTGAAAGTATCCAGAGAACCGGCCTCCATCGCCCTCTGAGGCAGAGAATTCCACAGACTCACCACTCTCTGTGTGAAAAAGTGTTTCTTCGTCTCCGTTCTAAATGGCGTACCCCTTATTCTTAAACTGTGTGTGTGTGGCCCCTGGTTCTGGACTCCCCAAACATGGGGAACATGTTTTCTGCTTCTAGCATGTCCAATCCCTTAATAATCGTATCTAACTCTCTCTCTCCTCATCTCAGTCCTAAATGTCCAACCCCTTATTCTTAAACTGTTGTGGCCCCTGGTTCTGGACTCCCAAAACATCGGGAAAATGTTTCCTGCCTCTAGCGTATCCAAACCCTTAATAATCTTTGATTATTGAAGAAGGGTTTCGGCCCGAAACGTTGCCTATTTCCTTCGCTCCATAGATGCTGCTGCACCCGCTGAGTTTCTCCAGCTTTTTTGTGTAACCTTCGATTCTCCAGCATCTGCAGTTCCCTCTTAAACCCTTAATAATCTTATATGTTTCAATAAGATCCCCTCTCATCCTTCTAAACTACAGAGTGTACAAGCCCAGCCGCTCCATTCATCAGCATATGACAGTCCCGCCATCCCGGGAATTAACCTGGTGAACCTACGCTGCACTCCCTCAATAGCAAGAATGTCCTTCCTCAAATTAGGGGACCAAAACTGCGCACAATTTAACCGTTGCGACGGTATAGTCAAAATTACCTGTGGCAAACATCAGGAGCAGGTCAATAGCTCTCATTAGCTGCAGGGGCTGCTGCTTTAATACAATGGTGAGGAGAAATTTAAGATTTAAACCCCACTGCACTGCATTACTCAAGGTCACCAAGTTCCCGCCTGTTGCCGTACGACCAATCTTATTTGTCAACGTGGCCACAAATGTGGGAGAGTATTACCTGGAGAGCACGGCACTAATTCAGTTTCCAGCCTGGCGTTGTAACGTTGACAAGTCTCCAGGCTCGGCAATGTTTACAAAGTCTCCCGGCCGTTCCGAGCCCGCGCCGACCAGCGATCACTAGCACTATCCTACACACGTTAGAGATAACAGCACGGAGACAGGTCCTTCGGCCCACCAAGCAGCGATTCCCCCCCCCCACTAACATTATCACACACACACACACACACTCACATACACCCACACACACACACTCACACACCCACACACACACACACACTCACACACACACACACACACACACACACACACACACACACACACACACACACACACACACACTACACACACACACACACACACACACACACACACACACACACACACACACACACGACAATTATAACCATACCAAGCCAATTATACTACAAGGTTACACAAAAAAAAAAGCTGGAGAAACTCAGCGGGTGCAGCAGCATCTATGGAGCGAAGGAAATAGGCAACGTTTCCGAATCCCTTCTTCAGGGCGGCCCGAAACGTTGCCTATTTCCTTCGCTCCATAGATGCTGCTGAACCCGCTGAGTTTCTCCAGCTTTTTTTTTGTGTAACCTTCGATTCTCCAGCATCTGCAGTTCCCTCTTAAACAAAATTATACTACAAACCTGACAATAGACACTGAAAGCTGGAGTAACTCAGCGGGACAGGCAGCATCTCTGGAGAGCATACAGAAGGTAGTTGAGGCTACAGTTCATTGGCTATATTTAAGAGGGAGTTAGATGTGGCCCTTGTGGCTAAAGGGATCAGGGGGTATGGAGAGAAGGCAGGGATGGGATACTGAGTTGGATGATCAGCCATGATCATATCGAATGGCGGTGCGGGCTCGAAGGGCCGAATGGCCTCTACTCCTGCACCTATTGTCTATGTTTCTATACTATCTACTTCTTTGGTGACCTTCGGACTATCCTTGATCGGACTTTGCTGCCTTTGCCTTGCACTAAACGTTATTCCCTTTATCATGTAAATGGCTCGATTATAATCACAGAAACATAGAAAATAGGTGCAGGATTAGGCCATTCAGCCCTTATAGCCAGCCAGCATGGCTGATTATCCTAACTCAGTACTTCATTCCTGCTTTCTCCCCATATCCCGTGATTCCGTTAGCCCCAAGAGCTAAATCTAACTCTCTCTTGAAAACATCCAGTGAATTGGCCTCCACTGCCTTCTGTGGCAGAGAATTCATAGAAACATAGAAACATAGAAATTAGGTGCAGGAGTAGGCCATTCGGCCCTTCAAGCCTGCACCGCCATTCAATATGATCATGGCTGATCATCCAACTCAGTATCCCGTACCTGCCTTCTCTCCATACCCCTTGATCCCCTTAGCCACAAGGGCCACATCTAACTCCCTCTTAAATATAGCCAATGAACTGGCCTCAACTACCCTCTGTGGCAGAGAGTTCCAGAGATTCACCACTCTCTGCGTGAAAAAAGTTCTTCTCATCTCGGTTTTAAAGGATTGCCCCTTTATCCTTAAGCTGTGACCCTTTGTCCTGGACTTCCCTAACATCGGGAACAATCTTCCTGCATCTAGCCTGTCCAACCCCTTAAGAATTTTGTAAGTTTTCTATAAGATCCCCTCTCAATCTTCTAAATTCTAGAGAGTATAAACCAAGTCTATCCAGTCTTTCTTCATAAGACAGTCCTGACATCCCAGGAATCAGTCTGGTGAACCGTCTCTGCACTCCCTCTATGGCAATAATGTCCTTCCTCAGATTTGGAGACCAAAACTGTACGCAATACTTCACAGATTCACCACTCTCTGGGTGACAATTGGGTAATCTCTGTATTGTCTTCTGGCTGACTGGTTAGCACAAAACAAAGGCTTTTCACTGTACCTCGGTTTTGTGACAATAAACTCAACTACAAACCTGTCTAACTGTTTCTTAAACGTTGTGGGAGTCCCGGCCTCAACTACCTCCTCCGGCAGCTCGTTCCACACACCCACAATAGACAACAGGTGCAGGAGTAGGCCATTCGGCCCTTCGAGCCAGCACCACCATTCAATGTGATCATGGCTGATCATCCCCAATCAGTACCCCGTTCCTGCCTTCTCCCCATATCCCCTGACTCCGCTATCTTTAAGAGCCCTATCTAGCTCTCTCTTGAAAGTATCCAGAGAACCGGCCTCCACCGCCCTCTGAGGCAGAGAATTCCACAGACTCACAACTCTCTGTGAGAAAAAGTGTTTCCTCATCTCCGTTCTAAATGGCTTACCCCCTTATTCTTAAACTGTTTGTGGCCCCTGGTTCAGGACTCCCCCAACATCGGGAACATGTTTCCTGCCTCTAGCGTGTCCAAACCCTTAACTATCTCGTACGTTTCAATAAGAATCCCTCTCATCCTTCTAAACTGCAGAGAATACAAGCCCAGCCGCTCCATTCTCTCAGCATATGACAGTCCCGCCATCCCGGGAATTAACCTGGTGAACCTACACTGGGCTCCCTCAATAGCAAGAATGTTCTTCCTCAAATTAGGGGACCAAGACTGCACATAATACTCCAGGTGTGGTCTCACTAGGGCCCTGCACAACAGCCCTCGGTGTGAAAGCGTTACCCCTCATGTTCCCATTAAATCCTTCCCCTCTCACCCATGTCCTCAGGTTCCCGATTGCCCTACTCTGGGTAAAAGACTGTGGGTGGCCCTATCTATTCCCCTCTTGATCTTGTACACCTCCGCACACAACACCCGCTGCCAATGAATGAAAGGCATCCAGTGGAATGAACAGCGGTTATACAATGATTGCCCAACGAGACAAAATCTATGGCAGAGAACGTGTGGCTTGTGAGATTATGCAGCAGCCTGCAGATCGGATAACATCTCGAACTTCAAGTGTAGTTTAGTTTGGAGATACAGCGCAGAAACAGGCCCTTCGGCCCACCGAGTCCGCGCCGACCAGCGATCCCCGCACACCAACACTATCCTGCACACGCTAGGGACAATTCTTACATTTACCAAGCCAATTTACCTACAAACCTGCACGTCTTTGGAGTGTGGGAAGAAACCGAAGATCTCGGAGAAAACCCACACACGGGTGAACGTACAAACTCCGTGCAGACAGCGCCCGTGGTCGGGATCGAACCCGCCATCGAGCCGCCTACTATCCCTTGCTTTCTTTCTCTCTCTCCACCCCTCCCCTTCCCAGTTCTGCGACCAGTCTGACTGTCCCCCGGATTCAATGCTTTGCTTCTTATCACAAAGGAAACAGAAATAAAATGTAATCAGGGGGTCATTTTTTCTGAGCTAACAATAATCTATTGTACATTATCCTTCAACCTCATCCCCATTAATCTCTCATTTTCACACCTTACACTTCCTCATCTCTGGTCTGAAGAAGGGTCTCGACCCAAAACATCGCCCATTCCTTCTCCAGAGATGTTTAAGAAGGAACTGCAGATGCTGGAAAATCGAAGGTAGACAAAAATGCTGGAGAAACTCAGCGGGTGAGGCAGCATCTATGGAGCGAAGGAAATAGGCAACACTTTTTCTCACAGAGGAAACGCTTTTTCTCACAGAGAGTGGTGAGTCTGTGGAATTGAGGCCGGCTCTCTGGATGCTTTCAAGAGAGAGCGCGCGATAGGGCTCTTAGGGCTCCTGTGGATAGGGTGAACTGTTTTAAATATCTGGGAGTCCACATCTCCGAGGATATGACATGGGCATCACACGCCGCAGCACTCGTGAGTAAGGCAAGGCAGCGCCTTTACCACCTCAGGCAATTGAGGAAATTCAGAGTGTCTCCGAGGATCCTCCAGTGCTTCTACGCAGCGGCGGTGGAAAGCATCTTGTCCGGGAACATTACCATCTGGTTTGGGAATTGCTCTGCCAAGGACAAGAAGACTCTGCAGAGAGTAGTGCGTTCGGCCGAACGCACTATGGGAACTTCACTCACCCCCCTGCAGGAACTATACAACAGGAGGTGCAACTCCAGAGCAAATAAAATCATGGGAGACCCCTTCCACCCCTGCAACGGACTGTTCCAGCTGCTACGGTCAGGCAAACGCCTCCGTTGCCATGCGGTGAGAACGGAGAGGTTGAGAAGGAGTTTCTTCCCAGAGGCCATTCGGACTGTAAACGCCTATCTCACCAGGGACTAACTCTACTGAATGTTTTTTTCCTTCCATTATTTATTGTGTAAAAGAATATGTGTGTTATGATTGTGTTTATAATTTGTTTGGTTGTTTTGTTGTTTGTCTTTTGCACAAAAGTCCGCGAGCATTGCCACTTTCATTTCACTGCACATCTCGTATGTGTATGTGACAAATAAACTTGACTTGACTCGACTTAAAGATAGCGGAGTCGTAGGATACGGGGAGAAGGCAGGAACGAGGTACTGATTGGGGATGATCAGCCATGATCACATTGAATGGCGGTGCTGGCTCGAAGGGCCAAATGGCCTACTCCCGCACCTATTGTCTATTGACTAACATGCATTACTCATTCGGACGGCAACCTTACTGCGCTAAGTTCCACCTGAGTCAACACACTGTTAACGATCTAACCAGCCGAGGCACGGAGACGGCTCATTCCGCCCTGCGTGCAGACCAGGAGGTGTGGGAGCAGGGCCAGCTGATCTCACGGCTCATCAGCTCCGAGCTCCGAGGGCCAAGACTTGACGCCAGGGTCAGTGTGGAGTCTCTCCGGCTTAAACAGTCAGGAACATGCAGCTCAACGCACCGAAAGATGCACTGGAGCCAAATCAGGGAAGAAAAGTCTGCACCTGACTGACTCCAGTTAATGTTTAGTCTCTGCAGAGAGTAGTGCGTTCGGCCGAACGCACTATGGGAACTTCACTCACCCCCCCTGCAGGAACTATACAACAGGAGGTGCAACTCCAGAGCAAATAAAATCATGGGAGACCCCTTCCACCCCTGCAACAGACTGTTCCAGCTGCTACGGTCAGGCAAACGCCTCCGTTGCCATGCGGTGAGAACGGAGAGGTTGAGAAGGAGTTTCTTTCCAGAGGCAATTCGGACTGTAAACACCTATCTCACCAGGGACTAACTCTACAGAACGTTTTTCCTTCCATTATTTATTATGTAAAAGAATATGTGTGTTATGACTGTGTTTATAATTTGTTTGGTTGTTTTGTTGTTTGTCTTTTGCACAAAAGTCCGCGAGCATTGCCACTTTCATTTCACTGCACATCTTGTATGTGTATGTGACAAATAAACTTGACTTGACTTGACTTAAGAAAGAAGGAACTGCAGATGCTGGAAAATCGAAGGTAGACAAAAAAAATGCTGGAGAAACTCAGCGGGTGAGGCAGCATCTATGGAGCGAAGGAATAGGTGAGGTTTCGGGCTGAGACCCTTCTTCCGACAGGAAGAAGGGTCTCGACCCGAGACGTCACCTATTCCTTCGCTCCATGGATGCTGCCTCACCCGCTGAGTTTCTCCAGCATTTTTGTGAAGAAGGGTCTCGGCCCGAAACGTCGCCTATTCCTTCGCTCCATAGATGCTGCCTCACCCGCTGAGTTCCTCCAGCATTTTGTCTACTCCAGTTAATCTTCTCTTTAAGAAATCGCAGCATATTGTGGACGGAGCCGTCACGCCATCTCTAGTCCCCCCCACCCAGTCTCTCCAAACCATCACACACCCCAGACCATCACACACACAAACCGACCTCCCTCCCATCGCCTCCATCTACACCTCACGCTGCCTCGGCAAGGCGAGCAGCACAATCGAGGACCAGTCTCACCCACGGTCACTCCCTCTTCTCCCCTCTCCCATTCGGGCAAGAGGTACAGAAGTGTGAAAACGAACGCACACACACCTCCAGATTCAGGGACAGTTTCTTGCCGGCTGTTATCAGGCAACTGAACCGTCCTCTCACCAACTAGAGAGTGGTAAAGTACAAAATTCCCTCCTACAAGAGGAGACATGATAGAAGCATAGAGATGCTGCCTGACCCGCTGAGTTACTCCAGCACGTTGTGTCTTTTTCGTAACCACTATCTGCAGTTCCTTAAAAGGACACAAAATGCTGGAGTAACTCAGCGGGTCAGGCAGCATCTCTGGAGAGAAGGAATGCATGACGTTTCGGGTGGAGACCCTTCTGACTGAGAGTCAGTGGAGAGGGAGACTAGAGATATGGAAGGGTGAGGTGTGAAAACGACAGATCAAAGAAGACAGACAGCATCTCCAGAGAGAAGCAACGGGTGACGTTTCAGGTCAAGACTCTTCTTCAGACCTGTTCCCGCCCTCCAGAAATGGTGCCTCTCCAGAAATCCGGCATTTTGTCTGTATCATCGGTGTAAACCAGCATCTGCAGTTCCTTCTTACATAGATCAAAGCAGATGCTGATCGAGGAAATGTAGAACGGTTCATTGTCGTCTGAGGGGAAGGTGACACCGAGGCAAACAAACAGGAACATTAATCGGGACGAAAGTGAAACTAGTTGGAGGACGTGGATGAGAGAGAGAGAGAGAGAGAGAGAGAGAGAGAGAGAGAGAGAGAGAGAGGAGGGAAAGCAAGGGTTACAGGGCCCTAGTGAGACCACACCTGGAGTATTGTGTGCAGTTTTTGTCTCCTAATTTGAGGAAGGACATTCTTGCAATTGAGGGAGTGCAGCGTAGATTTACAAGATTAATTCCCGGGATGGCGGGACTGTCATATACTGAGAGAATGGAACAGCTGGGCTGGGCTTGTACACTCCGGAGTTTAAAAGGATGAGAGGGGACCTTATTGAAACATATAAGATTGTTAAGGGTTTGGACCCGCTAGAGGCAGGAAACATGTTCCCGATGTTGGGGGAGTCCAGAACCAGGGGCCACAGTTTAAGAATAAGGGGTTAACCATTTAGAACGGAGGCGAGGAAACACTTTTTCACCCAGAGAGTTGTGAGTCTGTGGAATTCTCTGTCTCTGAGGGCGGTGGAGGCCGGTTCTCTGGAGAGAATTCTTTCAAGAGAGAGCTAGATAGGGCTCTTAAAGATAGCGAGAGAGAGTCAGGGGATATGAGGAGAAGGCAGGAACGGGATATTGATTGGGGATGATCAGCCATGATCACATTGAATGGCGGTGCTGGCTCGAAGGGCTGAATGGCCTCTATTCCTGCATCTGTTGTCTACTTGAAGTTAGAGAAAGCAATGTTCATGTCGCAGTTATGTCAATGTCCAAAGAGTGGCTCGCCCTGAACAGGCTCCGTACAGGTAGACAAAAATGCTGGATTAAATAGGCGACGTTTCGGGTCGAGGCCCTTCTTCAGACTTAGACGCAGTCTGAAGAAGGGTCTCGACCCGAAACGTCGCCTATTTCCTCCGCTCCATAGATGCCGCCACACCGCTGAGTTTCTCCAGCATTTTTGTCAACCTTCGATGCAGTTCCTTCGTTAACTGGGTCGGCCAGTTCAACGCCAACATGCATCACTGGAGCAGCCTGCTCGTGTGGAGCAGACCAGCATAGAAGCATAGAAAATTGGTGCAGGAGGAGGCCATTCGGCCCTTCAAACCAGCATCGCCATTCATTGTGATCATGGCAGATTGTCCCCAATCAATAACCCGTGCCTGCCTTCTCCCCATATCCCTTGATTCCACTAGCCCCCTAGAGCTCTATCTAACTCTCTCTTAAATCCATCCAGTAATTTGGCCTCCATTGCCCTCTGTGGCAGGGAATTCCATAAATTCACAACTCTCTGGGAGAAAACATTTTTTCCCACCTCAGTCTTAAATGATCTCCCCTTTATTCTAAGACTGTGGCCCCTGGTTCTGGACTCACCCAACATAGGGAACATTTTTCCTGCATTTAGCTCGTCCAGTCCTTTTATAATTTTATATGTTTTTATAAGATCTCCCCCTCATCCTTCTAAACTCCAGTGAATACAAGCCTAGTCATTTCAATCTTTCCTCATATGACAGTCCCACCATCCCAGGGATCAATCTCGTGAACCTACGCTGCACTGCCTCAATCACAAGGATGTCCTTCCTCAAATTAGGAGACCAAAACTGTACACAATACTCCAGATGTGGTCTCACCAGAGCCCTGTACAACTGCAAACAGCGCAGCACGTCATTTCCAACTGCGCTGTCTGTCTTCCGCCCCCCTGATGGAGGGGTAGACCTCACGAACTGGCTACAGCGCCTGGAGGCCGTCACATTGCCTCTGCTGTCTCAAACGCAAGAAGAAGAAGAATATTGCAAGCTGCCCAAGTGAAATAGGAGGTGCTGATCCTCCAATTTGTGTTGTTCCTCACTCTGACAGTGGTGGACAGAAAGGTACACACACACAAATCTACTAGACACTAGAAATAGATTCATATGCAGCACACTAACAGGCCATTCGTCCCAATTCATCCAAGCTGGCCAATATACCCTTTCATAGAAACTTAGAAAATAGGTGCAGGAGTAGGCCATTCGAGCCTGCGCTGCCATTCAATATGATCATGGCTGATCATCCAACTCAGTATCCTGTACCTGCCTTCTCTCCATACCCCCCAGATCCCTTTAGCCACAAGGGCCACATCTAACTCCCTCTTAAATATAGCCAATGAACTGGCCTCAACTACTTTCTGTGGCAGAGAATTCCACAGATTCACCACTCTCTGTGTGAAAAAAAAAAATTCTCATCTCGGGCCTAAAAGACTTCCCCCTTATCCTTGAACTGTGACCCCTTGTTAATGGACTTCCCCAACATCAGGAACAATCTTCTTGGATCTAGCCTGTCCAACCAGAACCAGGGGCCACAGTTTAAGAATAAGGAGTAGCCATTTAGAACGGAGACGAGGAAACACTTTTTCCTCACAGAGAGTGGTGAGTCTGTGGAATTCTCTGCCTCAGAGGGCGGTGGTGGCAGGTTCTCTGGATGCTTTCAAGAATGTTGTAAGTTTCTGTAAGATCCCCCCCGAAAATCTTCTAAATTCTAGCGAGTACAAGCCGAGTCTATCCAGTCTAGTCCCACTTGCTCCTAAAGACAGACGCAAAATGCCAGAGTAACTCAGCGTTTAAGAAGGAACTGCAGATGCTGGAACGATCGAAGGTAGACAAAAAATGCTGGAGAAACTCAGCGGGTGAGGCAGCATCTATGGAGCGAAGTAATAGGTGACGTTTCGGGTGGAGAACCTTCTTCAGACTGATGCGGGGATGGGCGGGAAGAAGAAAGGAGGAGGCGGAGACAGTGGGCTGTGGGAGAGCTGGGATGGGGAGGGGAAAGAGGGAGAAAGCAGGGACTACCTGAAATTGGAGAAGTCAATGTTCATACCGCTGGGGTGTAAACTACTCAAGCAAAATATGAGATGCTGCTCCTCCAATTTGCGGTGGGACTCACTCTGGCCATGGAGGAGGCCCAGGACAGAAAGGTCAGATTGGGAATGGGAGGGGGAGATGAAGTGCTGAGCCACCGGGAGATCGGGTTGGTTAATGAGAACTGGAGTAACTCAGCAGATCAGACAGTACCTCTGGAGAAAAAGGAAGATGCGGACAATTCGGGTCAAGATGTGTTGGAAGGAACTGCAGACCCTGATTTACAACAAAGGTAGACACAAAATGTTGGGAATAACTCAGAGGGTCAGGCAGCATCTCTGGAGCAAGATTGTTAAGGGCTTGGACACGCTAGAGGCAGGAAACATGTTCCCGATGTTGGGGTAGTCCAGAACCAGGGGCCACAGTTTAAGAATAAGGAGTAAGCCATTTAGAACGGAGACGAGGAAACACTTTTTCCTCACAGAGAGTGGTGAGTCTGTGGAATTCTCTGCCTCAGAGGGCGGTGGTGGCAGGTTCTCTGGATGCTTTCAAGAGAGAGCTAGACAGGGCTCTTAAAAATAGCTGAGTCAGGGGATATGGGGAGAAGGCAGGAACGGGGTACTGATTGTGGATGATCAGCCATGATCACATTGAATGGCGGTGCTGGCTCGAAGGGCCAAATGGCCTACTCCCGCACCTGTTGTCTATTGTCTAAAAGGAAAATGAATAGATGAAGTTTCGGGTCGAGACCCTTCGTCAGACTAGGAGTCAGAGGAAAGAGAAACAAGAGATATAGACGCCAATATAGAATTAATGAAAGATATGCAAAAAACAAGTGATAAAAGGAAAGTTGGAGCCCACAATGGTCCATTGTTGGCTGTGGGAAAGGTGATAACGAGTTACATAGCCAGCAAAACACAACAGCATGACAGTGAAACCAGTCTGAAGGAAGGGTCTTGACCTGAAACTTCACCCATTCCTTCTCTCCAGAGATGATGCCTGTCCCGCTGAGTTACTCCAGCATTTCATGTGTATTTTTGATTTAAACCAGGATCTGCAGTTCCTTCACCCTCACCCCCCACCCTCACCCCCCCCCACCCCCCCCATCCCCCCCACCTCACAGCCCCCCCCCACCCAATCCTCACATCCTTACCCCTAATCCCACCCCCTCACCACCACCCCTAATCCCACCCCACTCACCCCCTCCCCCTCAGCCCCCACCCTCACCCACCGTCCCCCCCACACTCACCTCCCCCTTCCCCCCCACCCCCCCCTCCCCCCCACCCTCCCCCCCCCCCCCCATCCCAATCCCACCCTCACAACCCCACCCCCTCCCCCTCTCCTTCCACCCCCACCCTCACCCTTACACCCCCACCCTCACCCCCCCCACCCTTACACCCCCCACCCTCACCCCACCCTCACTTACACCCCCCCCCTCACACCCCCACCCCCCCTTACCCCCACCCCCACCCCCACCCTTACACCCCCACCCTTTACACCCCCCCCCCCCCACCCTTACACCCCCCCACCCTTACCCCCCACCCTCACCCTTACATACACCCCCGCCCCCACCCTTACACCCCCCACCCTCACTCTTACACCCCCCCCCACCCTTACACACCCCCACCCCCCACCTTCACCCTTACACCCCCACCCTTACACCCCACCCCCACCCTTACACCCCCACCCTTACACCCCCACACCCTCACCCTTACACCCCCCACCCCCACCCTACACACCCACCCACCCCCACCCCCCACCCCCACCCCCACCCCCACCTTATCCACCCACCCTCCCCCCACCCCCACACCCCTTACACACACCCCCACCCATACACCCCCACCCCCACACTTACACCCCCACCCTTACACCCCCACCCCACCCCCCCACCCCCCTCCACCCCTCCCCACCCCCACCCCCACCCCCACACCCCCCCCTCACCCTTACACCCCACCCTCCCCCCCCCCCACCCCCCCACCCCCCCCCTTTACCCCCACACCCCCTTACCCCCACCCCCCCCCCCCCCCCCCCCCACCCCCCCCCCCCCCCCCCCCCCCCCCACCCCCACCCCCCCACCCCCCCCACCCCACACCCCCCCCCCCACACCCCCCCCCACAACCCCCCACCCCACACCCCCCACCCTCACCCCCTTACACCCCCACCCCTTACACCCCCACCCTCACAAACCCCCACCCTTACACCCCCACCCCCAACCCCCCACCCCCACCCCCCACCACCCCCACCCTCACCCCACCCCCCACCCCACACCCCCCAACCCCCCCCCCACCCTCACCCCACCCCCCCCCCCACCCTTACACCCCCACCCACCCCCCCCCCCCCCACCCCCCCGGGGGACCCCCAATAATTTTCCCCCGGGGCCTTCCCCACCCCCTTCTTTTCCCAAGGTAACCCCAACACCCCCCCACCCCAAACCCCCCTCCACACCCCCTCCCCTCCTCGCCACCAACCCCCACACCCCCCCCCCACCACCCCCCCCCCCCCCCCCCCCCCCCACCACCTTACCCCCACCCCAATTAAACTCCCACCCCCCAACCCCCCCCACCAAAACTACACCCCCCACCCCCCACCCCACCCCCCCCCTTACAACCCCCCCCCCACCCCCACACCACCCTTACACCCCCACACCACACCCCAACCCCCACCCTCCCACCCCCACCCCCCCACCCCCCCCGCCCCACCCCCCCTGAGCCCCCCCCCCCACCCCCCCCCCCCCCCACCCTTACCACCCCCACCCCCACCTTACACCCCCACCCCCCCCACCCACCCCCACCCCCTCCACCCCACCCTCACACCCCACCCACACCACATATATACCAGCCCTTACACCCCCCACCCTCACCCCCCACCCTACACCCCCACCCCCACCCCCCCCCCCACCCCCCCAACCCACACCCCCCCCCCCCCCACCCTTACACCCCCACCCCCAACCCCACCCCCCCACCCCCACCCCACCCCCCCCCCCTACACACCCCCCCCCCCACACCCACACACCCAAACACCCCCACCCTTACACCCCCCACCCCCTACCCCACCCCCCCCACCACACCCCACCCCCCCCACCCCAACACCCCCACACTCACACACCCCCACCCTCACCCTCATACTTACACCCCCCACCCTCACACCCCCACCCCTCACCCTTACAACCCCCACCCCACACCCCCCCCTTACAACCCCCACCCCCCACACCCCCACCCCCACCCTTACACCCCCCCCCCACCCTTACACCCCCACCCTCACCCCCACCCCCACCCCCACCCTCACCCCACCCTCACCCCACTACACACCCCCCTTATACCCCCCCACCCCCCCCCCACACCCCCCCACCCTCACCCTTACCCCCCCACCCACTCACCCCCACCCCCCACCCCCACCCTTACACACCCCACACCCTTACACCCCCACCCACCACCCCCCCCCCTCACACCCTCACCCCCCCACCCTCACACCCCCACCCCCCCACCCCCCCCCCACCCTTACCCCCCCCACCCGCCACCCCCCACCCTTACCCCCCACCCTCACCCCACACCCCCACCTTACACCCCCCCCCTTACACCCCCTCACCCTTACACCCACCACCCCCTCACCCCCCACCCTCACCCTTACACCCCCACCCCCACCCTTACAACCCCCACCCTTACAGCCTCCACCCCCACCCTCACCCTTACACCCCCACCCTCTCTCCCTTACAAACCCCTCACCCTCACCCCTCACCCCCCCCACGCCCCGCCCCTCTCTCCTCTCCTCTCCTCTCTCTCTCTCTCCTTCCCTCTCTCTCTTCCTCTCTCTCCTCTCTCCTCACCTCTCTCTCTCCTCCTCTCTCTCAACCCAACCACAACCACCCACCGACAACACCCCCCAAACAAAACAAACAACACACCACCAAACCAAAACCCCAAAACAAAACACACAACACAAACAACCACCAACCAACAAAAAACACCCAGCAAACAAACACAAAACACACCACAAAACAAACAACACAACATCCTTCCCCTCTCTCCCCTCCTCCTCTCCTCTCTCTCCTTCCCTCTCTCCTCACCTCTCTCTCCTTCCCTCTCTCTCTCTCCTTCCCT
Organism: Leucoraja erinaceus; assembly: GCF_028641065.1. Lineage (NCBI taxonomy): Eukaryota > Metazoa > Chordata > Chondrichthyes > Rajiformes > Rajidae > Leucoraja > Leucoraja erinaceus. The sequence continues at coordinate 284,315 of NW_026575352.1, read as the reverse complement.
CTCCTTCCCTTCCCTTCCCTCTCTCTCCCCTCCCTCTCTCCTCTCCGTTCTCCTTCCCCTCTCTCTCTTCCCTCTCTCTCCTTCCCTCTCCACCTCACCCTCACAATTAAAAAGCAGATTAATTTATCAGATATATTAATAAATTAGACTTTAACCTGGGAGGATATTTTCTCTTCAACCGATTTTCCGCATCTTTTCCACCTCGTCCTCCTGGTCCCACGGGCGGGCGGGCGGCCCTTCTCTCTCTCTCTGTGTCGTCCTCCCTGCCGGCCGCTGGTGAGGGTGAGGGGAGTGAGGGGAGCGTGAGGTGTCTTCGCCCCCGGTCCCCGGTCCCGGAGCGACGCCAGGCTCCAGGCTCCAGCCCGCCTCTAGGCCGCGCCGTCCCGCCGCCCATTGGCCCCGCCGCCCGCCCGTCACCCGGCCGCCGCCCCCTGATTGGCCCAACGCACACCGGAAGCCACCGGCGGCCGGAGGTCCCGCCCATGCCCCGCACCCGTCGTCAAGGAAGTCCCCGACTTCCGCCCCGCAGGCTTCTCTCCTCTCTCTCTCTCTCTCCTTCCCTCCCTCACATATTTCTCTCTCTCTCTCTATATATGTTTCATAATATATATATATATATGTTTATAATACAAAATCTCCTCTCCTTCCCTCTCTCTCTCCTTCTCTCTCTCTCCCCTCTCTCCTTCCCTCCTCTCCTCCCTCCTCTCCTCCCTCCCCCCCACCACCCTCCCTCTCTCCTACTCTCTCCTCCCTCTCTCCTCCCTCCTCTCCTCCCTCTCTCCTCTCCCTCCTCTCTCTCCTCTCTCCTCTCTCTTCCTTCCTCTCTCTCCTCTCCTTCCCTCTCTCCTCTCTCCTCCCCTCTCTCTCCCCCTCTCTCCTCTCTCTCCCTCCCTCTCTCTCTCCTTCTCTCCTCCCTTCTCTCTCTCTCTCTCCCTTTCTTCTCTCTCCCCCTCTCTCCTCTCTCTTCCTCTCTCTCTCCCTCTCTCTCTCTTTCTCACCCTCTCTCTCCCTCCCTCTCTCTCTTTCTCCATACACACTCTCTCTCTTTCTTTCTCTCTCATTCTATCTCTCTCTCCTCTTCCCTCCCCCCTCTCTCTTTCTCTCTCCCCCTCTCCCCCTCCCTCCCTCTCCCTCTCTCCCTCCCTCCCTCCCTCTCTCTTCCTCTCCCTCTCCTTCCTCTCTCCTCTCTCTCCTCTCTCTCTCCCCACTCCCTCCTCTCCTCTGTATTCCTCTCCTCCATCTCTTCCCTCTCTCTCCTCCTCTCTCTCCTCTCCTCTCTCTCTCTCTCTCCCTCCCCTCTCTCTCTCCCTCCCCCTCCCCTCTCTCTCTCTCTCTCTCCCTCTCTCTCTCTCTCCCCCTCCCTCTCTCTCTCCCCTCTCTCTCCCTTCCCTCTCTCCTTCCCTCTCTCTCCCCCTCTCTCTCCTCTCTCGCCCTCTCCTCCTCTCCCTCCTCTCTCATCTCTCTCTTCCTCTCTCCCTCTCTCCCTCTCTCTCCCCTCCCTCTCCCTCTCATCTCCTCCTCTCTTTCCTCTTTCCATCCCCCCCTCTCTCCATCCCTCCCTCCTCCCTCTCTCACTCCTTCCTCTCTCCCCCTTTCCCTCTCTCTCCCCCCCCCTCTCTCAGAGAGTCGGTTTGTCAAGGAGGACTCTCTCTAACTTCTACATGTGCACAGTAGAGCGCATGCTGACCGGTTGCATCGTGGCTTGGTTCGGCAATTTGAGCGCACTGGAGAGGAAAAGACTACAAAAAATAGTAAACACTGCCCAGTATATCATCGGCTCTGACCTTCCTTCCATCGAGGGGATTTATCACAGTCGCTGCCTCAAAAAGGCTGGCAGTATCATCAAAGACACACACCATCCTGGCCACACACTCATCTCCCTGCTACCTTTAGGTAGAAGGTACAGGAGCCTGAAGACTGCAACAACCAGGTTCAGGAACAGCTACTTCCCCACAGCCATCAGGCTATTAAACCTGGCTCGGACAAAACTCTGATTATTATGAACCCATTATCTGTTACTTGCACTTTATCAGTTTATTTATTCATGTGTGTATATATTTATATTAAGGTATATGGACACACTTATCTGTTTTGCAGTAAATGCCTACTGTGTTCTGTGTGCTTAAGCAAAGCAAGAATGTCAATATCCTATACAGGGACACATGACAATAAACTCAATTGAACTTGAACTCTCTCCCTCCCTCTATCTCTCCCCTCTCTCCCTCCCTCCCTCCCTCTCTCCCCCTCTCTCACTCCTTCTCTCCCTCCCTCACCTCACAATCAGCCACATCCACCCCCCTGCCTCAAAAAGGCTGTCAGCATCATCAAGGACCCACACCATCCTGACCACTCACTCATCTCTTCGCTTCCATCGGGTAGAAGGTACCGGAGCCTGAAATCTGGTACATCCAGGTTCAGGTACAGCTTCTTCTCCACAACCATCAGGCTATTAAACTTGCCATCAAACAAACTCTGAACTATAACAGCCTATTGCATTTTATCTGTTTATTTATTGTGTATATATATGGTCTATGGTATATAGACACACTGAACTTTTATCTCCTGTTCTGTATTATTTTTACATATTCTGTTGTGCTGCAGCTAGCAAGAATTTCACTGCTTAAGAAGGAACTGCAGTCACTGGAAAATCGAAGGTAGACAAAAATGCTGGAGAAACTCAGCGGGCGAGGCAGCATCTATTGAGCGAAGGAAATAGGCGACGGTTTATTGTCTTATCTGGGACGCATGACAATAAAACTCTCTTGACTTGACTCGACTCGACTCCCCTCCACTCCCTCCTCTCCCCCCCCCTCCTCTCTCTCCCCCTCCCCCCATACCCACTCCCCTCCTCCTCCCCCCCTGTGTGTGTGTGGGGTGGTTTGTGTGTGTGTGTGGGGGGGGTTAGTGTGTGGGTGACGCTGCAAACCCCCCCCCCCCCCCCCCCCGCACCGCGTTGAGAGGACGGGACCCAACGGGTCCCCCTTAGACAATAGGTGCAGGTGGAGGCCATTCGGCCCTTCGAGCCAGCACCACCATTCAATGTGATCATGGCTGATCATCCCCAATCAGTACCCCGTTCCTGCCCTTGGTCTAGTATTTAATAAGACAATTCAGCGCGTTTATTTTCCAAGTATTTTAGATCTTTAAATAAAAAGGGAAGTTCTGTAACCCCCCCCCCCCCCATTGACTGAGTGACTGGCTGACAATGATGTAATCCTCCCACGCTAGTCCCGCCCTCCTAACATGTTGATTGGGCGAAACCGACGTCAGTCTGCCCAGGTCCCGCCCACACAATACACTGATTGGCTGTTCCAGCTGTCATTCGCCACAAGTCCCGCCCCGTGCAGTCTGATTGGCCGAATTGATGCTTGTCCCGCCTTCTGGCGGTGCTGATTGGTTATTCCAGATGTCAGTCTCAACTAGTTCCACCCCTCCAACACGATACTGATTGGTAGTTCCAGCCGTCCGTCTCCCCCAGTCCCGCCCCATATAATTTGATTGGTTGCATCAATGCTGGTCCCGCCTTTCGGTCCTGGTGATTGGTTGACCCAGACGTCAATTACTCTCTAGTCCCCGCCCTCCCATCCCTGCTGATTGGCTGTTCCAGGTGTCAATCGCCACACAGACGATTGATTGGTCGACCCGGATGTCTTTCTCCTTTAGTCCCGCCCTCTAGTCCCATTGATTGGTTGTTCCGGACGTCAGTCTCCCCTGGTCCTAGTTCTATAATAGCTTATAGAGCAATTAAATTCTTAAGGGCCTGTCCCACTATGGCGACCTTATTGGCGAGTTTAGGAGACTGTCCTGGTCTTGTTGAATCGCTGAAAAGTTGGCATCCTTCGACTATGTAGAAGACCAGTTTCGACTATCAACAGGCAGCATCCCTGGAGAAAAGGAATAGGTGATGTTTTGGGTCGAGACCCTTCTATGGACCCGGGTCTTGACCTAAAACGTCACCTATTCCTTTTCTCCGGAGATGGCGTCTGCCCCACTGAGTTACTCCAGTATTCTGTTCACAGCAAAAGCATTTGAGTATAGGAGCAGGGAGGTTCTACTGCAGTTGTACAGGGTCTTGGTGAGACCACACCTGGAGTATTGCGTACAGTTTTGGTCTCCTAATCTGAGGAAAGACATTCTTGCCATAGAGGGAGTACAGAGAAGGTTCACCAGACTGATTCCTGGGATGTCAGGACTTTGATATGAAGAAAGACTGGATAGACTCGGCTTGTACTCGCTAGAATTGAGGGGAGATCTTATAGAAACTTACAAAATTCTTAAGGGGTTGGACAGGCTGGATGCAGGAAGGTTGTTCCCGATGTTAGGGAAGTCCAGGACAAGGGGTCACAGCTTAAGGATAAAGGGGGAAATCCTTTAAAACCGGGATGAGAAGAACTTTTTTCACACAGAGAGTGGTGAATCTCTGGAACTCTCTGCCACAGAGGGTAGTTGAGGCCAGTTAATTGGCTATATTTAAGAGGGAGTTAGATGTGGCCCTTGTGGGTAAAGGGGCCAGAGGGTATGGAGAGAAGGCAGGTGCAGGATACTGAGTTGGATGATCAGCCATGATCATATTGAATGGCGGTGCAGGCTCGAAGGGCCGAATGGCCTACTCCTGCACCTAATTTCTATGTTTCTATATTGAAGGGCCGAATGGCCTACTCCTGCGCCTATTTTCTATGTTTCTGTGCCCACCAACAGCAGGAGACTCGTGACCTTTGAGGACCAAAGGTCACGAGTCTTTGGAACTCTCATCTTCTGGGGATGATGGAAGAAGTCTTTGAACATTTTTTAATCAGTGATAGGAAAGGTTACTTTGAAAGGTTGGCATATTTAAGAGTCGAGAGAGTTTGATTGTCATGTGTCCCGGATAGGGCAATGAAATTCTTGCTTCAGAGGTCGCCACTGGGCGGAGATGAAGGCAAGAGATTCCAGCTCACCAACATGGCCAAGAACACCCACCCCTCTGTGGAAACTGAACAAATGGATGAAAGCTTCCCATTTTGTCAAGTGTTTTAATTCATACATATCACAGGAACAGGCTATAATAGTTTTCTCAAGCGGTGAAACAAATCCCCTAACCACTGCTTGTCACATAATACACTTCAATAGAGTTCCTCACCATCTGTTGCTGCCCACTGACATGTCCCATCGACAAGAGGCGCGAGCTGTGATCGGGTGACTGTACTCATCGCTGAAAATAACACAAGCTCTGCTTCCCAAGTGGGAGTTCGACACATCAGGAATAAGACACTGCAAGTGTTAATCTTGCCATCTTGCGCTGAGAATCTCTTCAAAATTATTTGCAGAAACAGTGGTAATTCGTCACTTCTAGTGTCATGAATGGAGAATCGTTCCGTATGAAATCTTCGAAGGGTCCCAGCACCAGTTAGCACGGGGTGAGAGAGTGTAGAAGGGGTTTTACACTATTCCCAATTAAAACACAGGTTCGACAATGTATTGTGTAGGATGGAACTAAAACATCGCCCGTTCCTTCTCTCCAGAGATGCTGCCTGTCCCGCTGAGTTACTCCAGCATTTTGTGTCCAACAAGGAACTGCAGATGTTTAAGAAGGGACTGCAGATGCTGGAAAATCAAAGGTAGACAAAAATGCTGGAGAAACTCAGCGGGTGCAGCAGCATCTATGGAGCGAAGGAAATAGGCAACGTTTCGGGACGAAACGTTGCCTATTTCCTTCGTTCCATAGATGCTGCTGCACCTGCTGAGTTTCTCCAGCATTTTTGTCTACCAAAGAAATGCAGATGCTGGTTTAAATCAAAGACAGACACAAAAAGCTGGAGTAACTCAGCGGGACAGGTATTATATATAAGAAATAGTGACTTTTCGGGTCGAGACCCTTTCCCGACTCTCAGTCTGAAGAAGGGTCTCGACCCGAAACATCACCCATTCCTTCTCTCCAGAGACGCTGGCTGTCCCGCTGAGTTACTCCAGCACTCTGTGTCTGTCGAGGAACTGCAGATGCTGAAGTCTGAAGAAGGGTCTCGATTCGAAACGTCACCCATTCCTTCTCTCCAGAGACGCTGCCTGTCCCGCTGAGTTACTCCAGCACTCTGTGTCTGTCGAGGAACTGCAGATGCTGAAGTCTGAAGAAGGGTCTCGATTCGAAACGTCACCCATTCCTTCTCTCCTGAGATGCTGCCTGTCCCAGCTGTTTTGCGTCTATCTTCGACCATGTATTGCAAGGGTCAAACAGGCCATGTTAGCCAACACACGTCGGCGAAAGGCAGCTTCTCTGGAGAGAAGGAACGGGTGACGTTTTGGATCGAGACCCTTCAGGATCCTTCTTTCATTTCTCTTTGCCAATTCCCCTCTCCCCTATTTTCCTGGGGTAGAATAGCAGCCGCTCTCAGCTTACGTTCAATCTCCCTGTTGTAAGATGGCTTCCTTTTGAGCCGCTGGCTTCCACTGCAACGCTGTAGGTGTGTAACGCATGACGGCATTTCTCTGCTGGTACCTGTTAAGTCAGTTTGGAAGCTGTTTGTCCTGTGTAGAGGCAGCATTGTGCAACATCTGCTCCCCTCTCTCTCTCTCTCTCTCTCTCTCTCTGTGTCAGGTAGAGTTGGTCAGGAGGCCACGGTGATGCATTGTCTCTTCCCCGTTCACTGCTGTCTGTTGGGCACGGGATACAGGAGGTTCATGTGCTCTGCGTCCTTGAAGGGTAGCTTCTCGGTGCAGTAGTACTGCACCACCTCCGGGATGCTGGTGAACAGGGCGCTGTTCTGATTCAACGTGTACTTATTATCCTTGGTCTGGGCCAGGATGATGTGGACGCATCCCTGGCTGGTTCTGCAAAGGGGAGAAGATAACAGGAGGTCAGTATCGTCAGGAGACAGCGGCACGTCGATAGAGTTGCTGCCTCACAGCGCCAGAGACCCGGATTCATCATCAAGTTCGCTGACGACAACACTGTTGTGGGACGTATCACTGATGGGGATGAGTCAGAGTATAGAAGGGAGATCGACCGACTGACCAAATGACGCCAGCACAATAACCTGGCCCTCAACACCAGCAAAACCAAGGAACTGATTGTGGAAACATAGAAACATAGAAATTAGGTGCAGGAGTAGGCCATTCGGCCCTTCGAGCCTGCACCGCCATTCAATATGATCATGGCTGATCATCCAACTCAGTATCCCGTACCTGCCTTCTCTCCATACCCCCTGATCCCCTTAGCCACAAGGGCCACATCTAACCCTCTTAAATATAGCCAATGAACTGGCCTCAACTACCCTCTGTGGCAGAGAGTTCCAGAGATTCACCACTCTCTGTGTGAAAAAAGTTCTTCTCATCTCGGTTTTAAAGGATTTCCCCCTTATCCTTAAGCTGTGACCCCTTGTCCTGGACACCACTGTTGTGGGACGTATCACTGATGGGGACGAGTCAGAGTATAGAAGGGAGATCGACCGACTGACCAAATGGCGCCAGCACAATAACCTGGCCCTCAACACCAGCAAAACCAAGGAACTGATTGTGGACTTTGGAAGGAGTAGGATGGACACACACACCCCCCCGTTTATAGGGTTGAAAGGGTCAAGAGCTTCAAATTCCTGGGCGTGCACATCTCTGAATATCTTTCCTGGTCCGAGAACACTAATGCAATTATCAAGAAAGCTCATCAGCGCCTCTACTTCCTGAGAAGATTACGGAGAGTCGGTTTGTCGAGGAAGACTCTCTCTAACTTCTACAGGTGCACAGTAGAGAGCATGCTGACCGGTTGCATCGTGGCTTGGTTCGGCAATTTGAGCGCCCTGGAGAGGGAAAGGCTACAAAAAGTAGTAAGCACTGCCCAGTCCATCATCGGCTCTGACCTTCCCACCATCGAGGGGATCTATCGCAGTCGCTGCCTCAAAAAGGTTGGCAGCATCATCAAGGACCCACATCATCCTGGCCACACACTCATCTCCCTGCTACCTTCAGGTAGAAGGTACAGGAGCCTGAAGACTGCAACAACCAGGTTCAGGAATAGCTACTTCCCCACAGCCATCAGGCTATTAAACCTGGCTCGGACAAAACTCTGATTATTAATAACCCATTATCTGTTATTTGCACTTTATCAGTTTATTTATTCATGTGTGTATATATTTATATTACGGTATATGGACACACTGATCTGTTTTGTAGTAAATGCCTACTATGTTCTGTGTGCTGAAGCAAAGCAAGAATTTCATGTCCTATCAGGGACACATGACAATAAACTCACTTGAACTTGAACTACCACCCCGACTACGGGTGCAGTCTGCACGGAGTTTGCATGTTCTCCCCGTACAGGCAGCACCCGTAGTCGGGATGGAACCCGGATCTCTGGCTCTGCATTCGCTGTAAGGCAGCAGCTCTACCGTTGCGCCACCGTGACCGCCCACATTTTTAGGAAAAATATAGGTGCAGGTGTGGGCCATTCGGCCCTTCGAGCCAGCACCGCCATTCAATATGATCATGGCTGATCATCTAAAATCAGTACCTCGTTCCTGCTTTTTTCCCCCAAATCCCTTGATTGCTTTAGTCCCAAGAGCTAAATCTAAAGGGCCTGTCCCACCAGCATGCGTGGAGCGCGACTAAACGTGGTGGCTTGAGGCGTACGGCCTCGCGGGGCTGGTCCCACTTCCAACCGCGGAGCTGTGTGGAGTTGTGCGGGGCTGGTCCCGACATCATTCTCACCAATCAGCTGGGCAGGAGGCGGGCCGAATGAATTTGGACGTCGCATGGCGTCGGGTGGTTACGTCATCATGCAACGGCACGCAGTGACATCATCACGCAACGCCACGCGCTATAGGCGTACGCCGTTGAGACGGTGCGTACGCCATTGAGACGCTCCGTACGCCCATCGAGGCGCTGCATACGGCCTCAATGAGGATGCGGGCCGACAGGCCGTTGCCGCGCGGAATTTTTGGACAGTGTCAGTTTTTCGGAGCCCCGCGCGATGTCGGGACGAGCCCCGCACAACTCCATACGGCTCCGGCGATCGAAGCGGAACCGTACGGCTTTTAGGTCGCGCTTGCCGCATGCAGGTGGGACCGGCCCTTTACTCTCCCTTGAAAAGCACCAGAGAAATATTTTGTCGTGCTTATTTAGTGGTGTAATGGGGTGGGAGATTGCAACCTTCACGTGGTCCGCCCTGTTTCGACGAATGCAATCAACCCGGCGTGCACAATCAATTAAGATCAAATAGAACAAGTTGTCCTACAACTTTAGGCTGTGCACGCCGTACGCAAGTGTCATAAATTACTGAGAAGAAAAAAAAAGGCAAAAAAGTATTGGAGACAATGTTTAACAAGGAGCAATGCAGAAATGTAAGACAGTAATGATGAAAATCCCTATCTCCAATAAAAAAATAAGCAAAAAAAAAAGATCAAATAGAACCTAGGCTGTAGCCACACGCAAGGAGGATAAATTACTGAGTGAATCAAGTTTAACCACTCCTGCTAAAATCCAAGTGCAAAAACAAAGATCCTATGGGGAAGATGACGTGTAGTACGCAATGGGCTGACGGAGCAACGGAGCGGAACGTGGGCCTTTTTTGCATCCATTTCAGTAACCCGACCCGACCGACTCGCAGTGTAATCAACGTGGCGGGGGAACAGTTTGTGTTAATAAATTAAATTTCTGAAAATTAGAGAAGGTTTTTATCAAAGAACTTTTATTTTTACGAGGATGTTTCCGTAACCGGCTTCCGTCTCCGCACTAGTATCATAGAAACATAGACATAGAAAATAGGTGCAGGAGGAGAGGCCATTCGGCCCTGCACCGCCATTCAATATGATCATGGCTGATCATCCAACTCAGTATCCCGTACCTGCCTTCTCTCCATACCCCCTGACACCTTTAGCCACAAGGGCCACATCTAACCCCCTCTTAAATATAGCCAATGAACTGGCTTCAACTACCTTCTGTGGCAGAGAATTCCACAGATTCACCACTCTCTGTGTGAAAAATGTTTTTCTCATCTCGGTCCTAAAAGATTTCCCCCTTATCCTTAAACTGTGTGTGTGGCCCCTTGTTCTGGACTTCCCCAACATCGGGAACAATCTTCCTGCATCTAGCCTGTCCAACCCCTTAAGAATTTTGTAAGTTTCTATAGGATCCTCCTTCAATCTCTTAAATATAGCCAATGAACTGTGGCCTCCTACGGTGCGGAGACGGAAGCCGGTTACGGAAATGGGGCCGAAAATTACCCCATGAATCTGCCCATGACCGCACTGCGTCCTTTTCGACGAGTGATCTATCTTGCTCGCTGTCGGATCTCTGAGCAAAAATGCTGGAGAAGCTCAGCGGGTGAGGCAGCATCTATGGAGCGAAGGAATAGGGGAGGTTTCGGGTCGAGACCCTTCTTCCGACAGGAAGATGGGTCTCGACCCGAGACGTCGCCTATTCCTTCGCTCCATAGATGCTGTCTCACCCGCTGAGTTTCTCCAGCATTTTTGTCTCTACTGAGAGAATCAAACTCTGTTGTGTGGCTGGGGTGATTTATCAAACACAACAACTAGATACTTACTTGAGGGCGAGTGAGTACTTGCAGTTCCCTGACTCACTGTTGCGTACCAGGTAACTCGCTTCCTTGCAGGCCTGCAGGCGTGACTCAGCCCCCTGCCGTGTGACAGATCCATGATACCAGCTGTGTGGACCAGATGGGAAACTCCATTTAAATATGGCTCATACACTCAAGGGCGTTCCAATAGGCAATAGACAATAGGTGCGGGAGTAGACCATTCGGCCCTTCCAGCCTGCGGCGCTCGAATGGGAGGCTCCACTTAAATTTGGCTCATACACTCAAGAGTATTTCGATAGACAATAGGTGCGGGAGTAGACCATTCGGCCCCTCGAGCCAGCACCGCCATTCATAGAAACATAGAAAATAGGTGCAGGAGGAAGCCATTCGGCCCTTCGAGCCAGCACCAGTACCGCCATTCATTGTGATCATGGCTGATCATCCCCAATCAGTACCCCGTTCCTGCCTTCTCCCCATAATCCCCGACTGCGCTATTTTTAAGAGCCCTGTCTAGCTCTCTCTTGAAAGCATCCAGAGAACCTGCCACCACCGCCCTCTGAGGCAGAGAATTCCACAGACTCACCACTCTCTGTGAGGAAAAAGTGTTTCCTCGACTCCGTTCTAAATGGCTTACTCCTTATTCTTAAACTGTGGCCCCTGGTTCTGGACTCCCCCAACATCGGGAACATGTTTCCTGCCTCTAGCATGTCCAAGCCCTTAACAATCTTGCTCCAGAGATGCTGCCTGACCCGCTGAGTTACTCCCAACATTTTGTGTCTACCTTTGTTGTAAATCAGGGTCTGCAGTTCCTTCCAACCCGTGCCTGCCTTCTCCCCATATCCCCTGAATCCTCTAGCCCCTAGAGCTCTATCTAACTCTCTCCTAAATCCATCCAGTGACTTGGCCTCCACTGCCCTCTGTGGCAGGGAATTCCACAAATTCACAAAGTGTTTTTTCTCACCTCAGTCTGAAATGGCCTCCCCTTTATTCTACGACTACGTGTGTGGCCCCTGGTTCTGCACCATGGGCGCCCAGTCACTCTACACCACCATCCCCCACCAGGAGGGTCTCAAAGCCCTGCGTTTTTTCTTCCTCATCTGCGGAACCAACCAGACGGAGGTCTGTCTACTAATGCTTTCCACCGCCTAGCGGAGCTGGTCATAAAAACATAGAAACATAGAAATTAGGTGCAGGAGTAGAGGCCATTCGGCCCTTTGAGCCTGCACCGCCATTCAATATGATCATGGCTGATCATCCAACTCAGTATCCCGTACCTGCCTTCTCTCCATGCCCCCTGATCCCCTTAGCCACATCTAACTCCCTCTTAAATATAGCCAATGAACTGGCCTCAACTACCCTCTGTGGCAGAGAGTTCCAGAGATTCACCACTCTCTGTGTGAAAAAAGTTCTTCTCATCTCGGTTTTAAAGGATTTCCCCCTTATCCTTAAGCTGTGACCCCTTGTCCTGGACTTCCCCCAACATCGGGAACAATCTTCCTGCATCTAGCCTGTCCAACCCCTTAAGAATTTTGTAAGTTTCTATAAGATCCCCTCTCAATCTTCTAAATTCTAGAGAGTATAAACCAAGTCTATCCAGTCTTTCTTCATAAGACAGTCCTGACATCTCAGGAATCAGTCTGGTGAACCGTCTCTGCACTCCCTCTATGGCAATAATATCCTTCCTCAGATTTGGAGACCAAAACTGTACGCAATACTCCAGGTGTGGTCTCACCAAGACCCTGTACAACTGCAGTAGAACCTCCCTGCTCCTATACTCAAATCCTTTTGCTATGAAAGCTAACATACCATTCGCTTTCTTTACTGCCTGCTGCACCTGCATGCCTACCTTCAATGACTGGTGTACCATGACACCCAGGTCTCGCTGCATCTCCCCCTTTCCCAATCGGCCACCATTTAGATAATAGTCTGCTTTCCTGTTTTTGCCACCAAAATGGATAATGGTATCGTGGTGGACAGGACAGTTCTCCTCACTAAAAACTAACGGTGGCACCCAGACCATGTACCCAGAGGTTGAGCCGTCTGCTCGATCCAGTATTCAGGTCCCGTCAACTGACACGCCTTGAACACGCTTTTGTTTTAGAATGACCTGGTACACCGTGTAACCAATAAATCAAACCAAGTTTAAAAACTCACCTATTCATAAATTCTGCTCAAAACCCTTCCAACCCAACCCAGCCCTTAATCTTCGAGGAAGAACGTTTCTTTCACCTGAGAGAGAAGGGGTGAGTGAGAGGGAGAAGTAGCAATCCCTTAAGAATTTAATTTGTTTCGATAAGATTGGACGACTTTGCTGTCTTTACCTGGCACAAAGGCTTTTCACTGTACTTCCAGGAGGCAGTTGAAGTTTCAGTTTCAGTCTAGTTTATTGTCACGTGTACCGAGGTACAGTGAAAAGCTTTTGTGCAAGGTAAAGTCCGATCTTTGTTGTACAGGGCCCTAGTGAGACCACACCTGGAGTATTGTGTGCAGTTTTGCGTTTTGAGCCATTCAATGTGATCATGGCTGATCATCCCCAATCAGTATTCAAGAAGGAACTGCAGATGCTGGAAGATCGAAGGTACACAAAATTGCTGGAGAAACTCAGCGGGTGCAGCAGCATCTATGGAGCGAAGAAAATAGGCGACGTTTCGGCCTTTCCCAATCGGCCACCATTTAGATAATAGTCTGCTTTCCCGTTTTTGCCACCAAAATGGATAACCTCACATTTATCCACATTATACTGCATCTGCCAAACATTTGCCCACTCACCCTGCCTATCCAAGTCACCTTGCAGTCTCCTAGCATCCTCCTCACAGCTAACACTGCCCCCCAGCTTAGTGTCATCCGCAAACTTGGAGATGTTGCCTTCAATTCCCTCGTCCAGATCATTAATATATATTGTAAATAGCTGGGGTCCCAGTACTGAGCCTTGCGGTACCCCACTAGTCACTGCCTGCCATTGTGAAAAGGACCCGTTTACTCCTACTCTTTGCTTCCTGTTTGCCAGCCAGTTCTCTATCCACATCAATACTGAACCCCCAATGCCTGGTCCTTACCCTCCTTTGAATCTTCCCCTTAAAGAAATCCCCTCGGAGGGACTTACAGTTGTTTTTCTAATGGAATGGTTGGATCCACCTTCTCTCCAGATTCGCAGCTCTCAGAGATCTGTTGCTTTGGGGCCTTCTGAGTCCAGCTCGGGTGCCTGGCGTGGTGCCTGACTTTCTCCTCTTTCGGTGGGGACGCTCTTTCCGCAGAGTCAAACTGGGGGGGGGGGGGGGGGGGGGGGGGGAGGGGGGGGGGGGGGGGGGGAAGAGAACACAGAAAGAGGGACCATGATTAATCGAGGGTCAGCTTTATTTAGCCCGTTCATTTACTCACTCGTATAAACAACGCACATCTCCACTGAGAATAATATTTCAGTTTTGTTCCCGCCCCTCCAACACAAATGCAGGCACGACAGAGGGCGGTGGGTGTACGGAACAAGCTGCCAGACAGAGAAGATAGTTCCCCGTTCAGCTTGTACTCGCTAGAATTTAGAAGATTGAGGGGGGGATCTTATGGAAACTTGCAAAATTCTTAAGGGGTTGGACAGGCTAGATGCAGGAAGATTGTTCCCGATGTTGGGGAAGTCCAGAACAAGGGGCCACACACACAGTTTAAGGATAAGGGGGAAGTCTTTTAGGACCGAGATGAGAAAAACATTTTTTTTCACACACAGTGAGTGGTGAATCTGTGGAATTCTCTGCCAGTTGAGGCCACAGTTCATTGGCTATATTTAAGAGGGAGTTAGATGTGGCCCTTGTGGCTAAGGGGATCAGAGGGTATGGAGAGAAGGCAGGTACGGGATACTGAGTTGGATGATCAGCCATGATCATATTGAATGGCGGTGCGGGTTCGAAGGTCCGAATGGCCTCTACTCCTGCACCTATTTTCTATGTTTCTATGTTCCTGCTTTCTCCCCATATCCCTTGATTCCTTTAGCACCCAGAGCTAAATCTAAAGGGCCTGTCCCACTGTACAAGTCCACCCAAGAGCTCTCCCAAGTTTTAAAAAAATCTAACTCGTGGTAAGTACGTAGAATGTACGTAGCGCGTACGTCGGAGCGTACGGGACGTCTCTTAGCGGCTCGTAACGCTAACGGCAGGTCCTCGGGAAACGCGGTAATCTCGTGAAGACTTGTGAAGATTTTTCAACATGTTGAAAAATGTCCACGAGAGCCCCGAGTACCGACGAGCGGCCATTACCGTAATTCTCCGAGTTCGAATCAGGGTAAACTCGGGAGAACTCTTGAATTAGCTCGTACAGTGGGACAGGCCCTTAACTCTCTCTTGAAAACATCCAGTGAATCGGCCTCCACTGCCTTCTGTGGCAGAGAATTCCACAGATTCACAACGCCCTGGGTGAAAAGGTTTATCCTCATCTCAGCCCTAAATGGCCGACCCCTGATTCTTAAACAGTGACCCCTGATTCTGGACTCCCCCAACATCGGGAAAACATTTACTGCATCTAGCCTGTCCAATCTGTTTCTATAAGATCCTATAAGAGTCTCTTGCCCAGAGTAGGGGAATCGAGGACCAGAGGGCATAGGCTTAAGGTGAAGGCGAAAAAATTTAATAGGAACTTGCCCACACCGGCAAACATACCCCTTCTACACTAGTCCCACCTGCCCGCGTTTGATCCATATCCTCCAAACCTGTACTATCCATGTGCCTGTCTAACTGTTTCTTAAACGTTGGGATAGTCCCAGCCTCAACTACCTCCTCTGGCAGCTCGTTCCATACAGCCACCACCCTCTGTGTGGAAACGTTACCCCTCAGATTCCTATTAAATCTTTTCCCCTTCACCTTAAACCTATGTCCTCTGGTCCTCGATTCTCGTGCTCTGGGCAAGAGAATCTGTGCGTCTGCCCGATCTATTCCTCTGGTGATTCTATACGCCTCTATAAGATCACCCCTCATCCTCCTGCGCTCCAGGGAATAGAGTGCCAGCCTGCTCTGGACAAGAGAGTCTGTGCATCTACCCGATCCATTCCTCTGGTGATTTTAAATACCTCTATATGATCACCCCCTCATAGAAACATAGAAAATAGGTGCAGGGGTAGAGGCCATTCGGACCTTCGAGCCTGCACCGCCATTCAATGTGATCATGGCTGATCATCCAACTCAGTATCCTGTCCCTGCCTTCTCTCCATACCCCCTGATCCCTTTAGCCACAAGGGCCACATCTAACTCCCTCTTAAATATAGCCAATGAACTGGCTTCAACTACCTTCTATGGCAGAGAATTCCACAGATTCACCACTCTCTGTGTGTGAAAAAAAAAGTTTTTCTCATCTCGGTTCCTAAAAGACTTCCCCTTTATCCTTAATCTGCGTGTGTGTGGCCCCTTGTTCTGGACTTCCCCAACATCGGGAACAATCTTCCTGCATCTAGCCTGTCCAACCCCTTAAGAATTTTGTAAGTTTCTATAGGATCCTCCTTCAATCTTCTAAATTCCAGTGAGTACAAGCCGAGTCTATCCAGTCTTTCTTCATATGAAAGTCCTGACATCCCAGGAATCAGTCTGGTGAACCAGTCTGGGCCTCCAAGGATCAGCGAGTGCATTTTTAACAGCTCCTGCGAGGTTTCACGCAGAGAGTGGTGAATCTCTGGAACTCTCTGCCACAGAGGGTAGTTGAGGCCAGTTCATTGGCTATATTTAAGAGGGAGTTAGATGTGGCCCTTGTGGCTAAGGGGATCAGGGGGTATGGAGAGAAGGCAGGTACGGGATACTGAGTTGGATGATCAGCCATGATCATATTGAATGGCGGTGCAGGCTCGAAGGGCCGAATGGCCTACTCCTGCACCTAATTTCTATGTTTCTATGTTTCTATGTTTAACTCTAACTCTGTTCAAGGGTGGCACAGTAGCGCAGCCTCACAGTGCAGGACGTTTGTGACTTTGCACTGCTGTTGCCGATCTGTGTTTTTTTTCATTGCTACACACACGGTCTCGGGCTAGAGTGTCCCCCATTCCCTCTATCCACAGACACTGTCAGTCCCGTGAGTTGTCCCGGGCGGGCGGGCATACCTGCCAGTGCTTTGGCGATGTGCTCCGTCTTCCACTCCCAGGGCTGCTCGTACTCTGCGGCTGGCCGCCCGTCGTTCTCCGGCAGGCAGCCGTCGATAGGCCACGGGGTCCCCGTCCTCTCCATCGCGGCGTTCCCCACGCCCTCCGTCTTGGCTCCCATCTCCCCCGGCTCATAGGGACTGTCGTACAACAGGGATTGTTTCCCAAGTGGATCCTTTGACCCCCGCCTTCGGATTTCTGTATTGGATAAAAAGATTAGGACCGGCTCGGGGATCACAAGGAATAGGAGCAGAATTAGGCCATTCGGCCCATCACCATATAACCATATAATATCCATATAACAATTACAGCACGGAAACAGGCCATCTCGACCCTTCTAGTCCGTGCCGAACACATATTCTCCCCTAGTCCCATCTACCTGCGCTCAGACCATAACCCTCCATTCCCTTCCCGTCCATATAACTATCCAATTTATTTTTAAATGATAAAAACGAACCTGCCTCCACCACCTTCACTGGAAGCTCATTCCACACAGCTACCACTCTCTGAGTAAAGAAGTTCCCCCTCATGTTACCCTTAAACTTCAGTCCCTTAATTCTCAAGTCATGTCCCCTTGTTTGAATCTTCCCTGCTCTCAGTGGGAAAAGCTTTTCCATGTCAACTCTGTCTATCCCTCTCATCATTTTAAAAACCTCAATCAAGTCCCCCCTTGACCTTCTGTGCTCCAAAGAATAAAGCCCTAACTTGTTCAACCTTTCTCTGTAACATCAAGTCCAAGTCGAGCTGAGTTACATCTAAAGTGAGTTGTATACAACTCGGCTTGTACTCGCTAGAATTTAGAAGATTGAGGGGGGATCTTATAGAAACGTACAAAATTCTTAAGGGGTTGGACAGGCTAGATGTAGGAAGATTGTTCCCGATGTTGGGGAAGTCCAGAACAAGGGGTCACAGTTTAAGGATAAGGGGGAATTCCTTTAGGACCGAGTTGAGGAAAACATTTTTTTTCACACACAGAGAGTGGTGAATCTGTGGAATTCTCTGCCACAGAAGGTAGTTGAGGCCACAGTTCATTGGCTATATTTAAGAGGGAGTTAGATGTGGCCCTCGTGGCTAAAGGGATCAGGGGGTATGGAGAGAAGGCAGGTACAGGATACTGAGTTGAATGATCAGCCATGATCATATTGAATGGCGGTGCAGGCTCGAAGGGCCGAATGGCCTACTACTGCACATATTTTCTGTTTCTATATTTCTAATAGACAATAGACAATAGGTACAGGAGTAGGCCATTCGGCCCTTCCAGCCAGCACCGCCATTCAATGTGATCATGGCTGATCATCCCCAATCAGTACCCCGTTCCTGCCTTTTCCCCATATCCCCCGACTCCGCTATTTTTAAGAGCCCTATCTAGCTCTCTCTTGAAAGCATCCAGAGAGCCCGCCTCCACCGCCCTCTGAGGCAGAGAATTCCCACAGATATATTCCTCCCCCTGCCTGTGGATCTTGTTCAGGTTACCCCGCACGGCAAGAGGAAGGATCCCGACCCGGAACGTCGCACATCCTTGTTCTCCAGAGATGCGGTCTTACTCCAACACTTCTAGAGCAGAATTAGGCCATTCGGCCCATCAGGTCCACTCCACCATTTAATCATGGCTGATCTATCTCTCCCTCCTAACCCCATTCTCCTGCCTACTCCCCATAACCTCTGACACCCACACTAATCAAGAATCTATCTATCTCTGCCTTAAATATATCCACTGACTTGTGGCCTCCACAGTGTCAAATAATTCCGGATTCACCAGCCATCATTCTGTAACCAAGTTGCAGTGGAGGATATTTCAACAGAGCATCGAACAGTACAGGCAGCATCTCTGGGGAAAAGGAATAGATGATGTTTCAGGTCAAAGAGACCCCACTTCAGAATGTATTCTTCTTCCATCTGAAGGAAGGTCTCAAACCGAAATGTCACCTTCTCCTTCTCTCCAGAGATGCTGCCTGTCCTGCTGAGTTACTTCAGCATTTTGTGTCTATCTTAGATGTAAACAGATGCTGGAGTAGCTCAGCGGGTCAGGCAGCACCTGTGGAGAACATGGATAGGTGGCGTTTCACAGAGTGCTGGAGTAACTCAGCGGGTCAGGCAGCATCTGTGGAGAGAACATGGATAGGTGACGTTTCACAGAGTGCTGGAGTAACTCAGCGGGTCAGGCAGCATCTGTGGAGAACATGGATAGGTGACGTTTTTCACAGAGTGCTGGAGTAACTCAGCGGGTCAGGCAGCATCTGTGGAGAACATGGATAGGTGACGTTTCACAGAGTGCTGGAGTAACTCAGCAGGTCAGGCAGCATCTGTGGAGAACATGGATAGGTGGCCTTTCACAGAGTTCTGGAGTAACTCAGCGGGTCAGGCAGCATCTGTGGAGAACATGGATAGGTGACGTTTCACAGAGTGCTGGAGTAACTCAGCGGGTCAGGCAGCATCTGTGGAGAACATGGATAGGTGACGTTTCACAGAGTGCTGGAGTAACTCAGCGGGTCAGGCAGCATCTGTGGGGAACATGGATAGGTGACGTTTCACAGAGTGCTGGAGTAACTCAGCGGGTCAGGCAGCATCTGTGGGGCACATGGATAGGTGACGTTTCACAGAGTGCTGGAGTAACTCAGCGGGTCAGGCAGCATCTGTGGAGAACATGGATAGGGGATGTTTCACAGAGTGCTGGAGTAACTGAGCAGTGTGGGAGGGAACCTAATATCTGGGAGAAAACGCACGCAGGTCACGGGGAGAACGTACAAACTCCGTACAGACAGCACCCGTAGTCGGGATCGAACGTGGGTCTCCGGCGCTGTAAGGCAGCAACTCTACCGCCACCCTGTTAATGTGAGGGGATCAGTCGCGCTGGTCGGCGCGGACTCAGTGGGCCAAAGGGCCTGTTTCTGCGCTGTATCTCTAAGCTAAACTAAAGATGCAAATAGGTCACTCCCCAGTGGAGCCAGCACGCCGCGGCAGCCAGTGCCCGTCGGGAATTTCCACGAGTGCTGTTCGGCAACGGAACGGTTAAGTCCATGTTCTCAGAATGCCGTCTCCCAGCCAGATGATTTTCCTAACGTGGATGTGTTGTATTGTTCCCAGGGTGCAGCTTCCTCAGGCTGCTTCCTCCCTCTCTCACTCGCTTCCTCCTCCAGCCGCGGAGAGGAAGTCTCGGCCGCAGCGGTGGGATTGTTAGTGTTTGCCCGACGTCGCCCATCACCGGGGCGACAGCGCGCTCCCAGGCTCAGGAAGCCACAAAATAATCCCACAGTCCCGACTACAGCACGCCGCAACCATAGAAACATAGAAAATAGGTGCAGGAGTAGAGGCCAATCGGCCCTTCGAGCCTGCACCGCCATTCAATATGATCATGGCTGATCATCCAACTCAGTATCCTGTACCTGCCTTCTCTCCATACCCCCTGATCCCTTTAGCCACAAGGGCCACATCTAACTCCCTCTTAAATATAGAAAATAGAAACATAGAAATTAGGTGCAGGAGTAGAGGCCATTCGGCCCTTCGAGCCTGCACCGCCATTCGATATGATCATGGCTGATCATCCAACTCAGTATCCCATCCCTGCCTTCTCTCCATACCCCTGATCCCTTTAGCCACAAGGGCCACTTCTAACTCCCTCTTAAATATAGCCAATGAACTGTGTGGCCTCAACTGATCAGCCATGATCATATTGAATGGCGGTGCAGGCTCGAAGGGCCGAATGGCCTACTCCTGCACCTAATTTCTATGTTTCTAACTACCTTCTGTGGCAGAGAATTCCACAGATTCACCACTCTCTGTGTAAAAAATGATTTTCTCATCTCGGTCCTAAAAGGCTTCCCCTCTTATCCTTAAACTGTGACCCCTAGTTCCGGACTTCCCCAACATCGGGAATAATCTTCCTGCATCTAGCCTGTCCAACCCTTAAGAATTTTGTACCTTTCTATAAGATCCCCCCTCAATCTTCTAAATTCCAGCGTGTACAAGCCATCTTCTAAATTCTAGCGTGTGCAAGCCATCTTCTAAATTCAAGCGTGTACAAGCCATCTTCTAAATTCTAGCGTGTACAAGCCATTCGGCCCTTCTAGCCAGCATCGCCATTCATTGTGATCCTTCTGCCTCCTTACAACAACGTAACAAATCTCCCATTGCACTGGGTGGAGCACTGTTGATGGGGCAGTTTATGTAAATGAGATCCCATTGTGACGTCGTAGCTGTATCTACCACTGCAGTGTCCACATGGCACGGTCCAAGATTAACACCACTCACACGAACACTGGACAGTATCCCACCATGTCGTGAACGGTTTTACAATAGGAATCATAGAAACGTAAAAAACAGGTGCAGGAGGAGGCCCTTCCAGCCAGCACCGCCATTCATTGCGATCATGGCTGATCGTCCCCAATCAATAACCCGTGCCTGCCTTCTCCCCATATCCCTTGATTTCACTAGCCCCTAGAGCTCTAACTCTCTCTTAAATCCACCCAGTGATTTGGCCTCCATTGTTAAGATTGTTAAGGGCTTGGACACGCTAGAGGCAGGAAAAATGTTCCCGATGTTGGGGGAGTCCAGAAGCAGGGGCCACACACACAATTTAAGAATAAGGGGTAAGGCCATTTAGAACGGAGACGAGGAAACACTTTTTCTCACAGAGAGTGGCGAGTCTGTGGAATTCTCTGCCTCAGGTGGAGGAAGGTTCTGTGGATGCTTTCAAGAGAGAGCTAGATCGGGCTCTTAAAGATAGGGGATATGGGGAGAAGGCAGGAACGGGGTACTGATTGGGGATGATCAGCCATGATCACATTGCACGGCGATGCTGGCTCGAAGGGTCGAATGGCCTACTCCTGCACCTATTGTCTATTGCCTATAGTTTGGCACTTCTTAGAAGGCAGCAAAAGGTGTTTGCTGTGTGTCGGTACGCGTGACAAGAAACTAAATTAACGAGTTCAGTGTTACTTGCATCAATGTACATAGTCATAGTTCAAGGTAGTCCATATGGGGTTAACATGGATAAATGTAAATTTAAGAATTAATGTTCCATAAATATCAGAGATCAGGAACTCAGCATAAATTATATTAATAAAGAGAACAAGTTCTTTTATTCTGGCCTTCCGTTGCCTGCCTGCTTGCTTCCTGCCATTCTATGCAGCTGGGGCGTTATTGAGCTCTTACAAGTCATATTGTCCTGACTGAGCTGCATCTAGAGTGAGTTGTATTCCCCCTCCCCCTACTTACTCCCTGTGGATCTTGTTCAGGTTACCCCGCACGGCAAGAGGAAGGGTCCCGACCCGGAACGTCGCAAAGCCTCGTTCTCCAGAGATTCAGCCCATTCGGCCCATCACCATATAACCATATAATAACCATATAACAATTACAGCACGGAAACAGGCCATCTCGACCCTTCTAGTCCGTGCCGAACACATAATCTCCCCTAGTCCCATACACCTGCGCTCAGACCATAACCCTCCATTCCTTTCCCATCCATATAACTATCCAATTTATTTTTAAATGATAAAAACGAACCTGCCTCCACCACCTTCACTGGAAGCTCATTCCACACAGCCACCACTCTCCGAGTAAAGAAGTTCCCCCTCATGTTACCCCTGAACTTCAGTCCCTTAATTCTCAAGTCAAGTCCCCTTGCGGTCTTACTCCAACAATTCTACAGCAGAATGAGGCCATTCGGCCCATCAAGTCCGCTCCGCCATTCAATCACGGCTGATCTATCTTTCTCCCTCCTAACCACATTCTCCTGCCTTCTCTGACACCCGTACAAATCAAGAATCTATCTATCTCTGGCTTAAAAATATCCACTGACTTGTGGCCTCCACCGCCGTCTGTGGCAAAGAATCCCACAGATTCACCATCCTCTGGCTAAAGAAATTCCTCCTCATCTCCTTTCTAAAGGAACGTCCTTTTATTCTGAGGCTGTGCCCTCTGGTCCTAGACTCTCCCGCTAGTGGAAACATCCACTCCACATCCACTCTATCCGGGCCTTTCACTATTCGGTAAGTTTCAATGAGGTTTCTCCACTCCCCCCCCATCAATCTTCTAAACTGCAGCGAGTACAGGCCCAGTGCCGTCAAACGCTCATATCCGTGTTTATCTTTAGCATCTAAAGACTCCTTGCTCAATCAACATCTTCATGCAATTCTCTGGAATTCTCTTTGGCTGAATATCTCTGGAATTCTCTGCCGCAGAAGGACACCTGTTATCTCTCTGTTTAGTTTAACTTAATTTTAGAGGTACAGCGCGGAAACAGGCCCTTCGGCCCACAGAGTCCACACCGACCAGCGATCCCCGCACACTAACACTATCCTACACACACTCGGGACAATTTACAATTATACCAGGCCAGATTTTTCTCGGCGACTGCTGGCGTCATTGACTGACTGACGTATCAGGGTCGCTGAAAGATTTTGAACATTGAACAAAAAACTTTTTCGGTGACCTGATACGTTGCCAACAGTCGCCGAAAAAAATCGGCCAGTGGGACAGGCCCTTTAGTGTGCGGGGATCGCTGGTCGATGCGGACTCGGGCCAAAGGGCCCTTATCTCTAAACCAAACTAATCACCCCTGTGGATCCATAGTCTGGAACCAAGCCCATGGTATGGGCAAACATAGAAAATAGGTGCAGGAGGAGGCCATTCGGCCCTTTGATACAGCACCGCCATGCATTGCAATCACGGCTGATCGTCCCCAATCAATAACCCGTGCCTGCCTTCTCCCCATATCCCTTGATTCCACCAGCCCCTAGAGTTCTATCTAACTCCCCCCCAAATAAGAGAGACTCTAGTCGATGAGACATAACACAGAGAGCTGGCATCGGTTACAAGCTTTAACACAGTCCCTTCCTTGTGGCCCACTTCCTGTGACCGGGTCAGGAGCAGCTTTCACAAAGTGACGCCTAGCTGGCGGGAAGGCAGCGAGTTTTTTTCCTGCCTTCATGTGAAGGAGAGATAAGGGACGCCGGGAGAGGTGGGAGTGACAAGGTTGGCGATGACCTCTGGGCTCACGGCCTCTGAACCCCAAGCCTGGTGAGTCAGATGGTTGAGAAGCATTGCTGCACAGTGCAGCTAGTCCAACAATTCATTGCATTAGTGCCTCTTTAAACTGTTTCACACCACTAAAATTCCACTTGGCACCAAGTATATTGTAAGACAAGGTGGTGGCAGCAACTCTGCTGCTGTTTGTGACTCCTTCGTCGACCCATTGGCATGTTCTTGGCACTCTGCACTTTACGAGGATGTTACCGGGACTCGAGGGGTGGCGGCTGAGCGACAGGGAGAGGTTGAGCGGGGCCAGCGAGAGGAGAAGGCAGGCCGCCATTTTATGCATCGACGACCTCAGGCAGAGGCAAGGACTGTGGGGGACAAGGTGCTGGTGATGAGTCTGCTTTTCTTCATCATCATCCCTTCATCAGCACGGTTTTCTTTTGCATTCTACATTTTCTCTGCAGATATATTAACCACAGTTACATAGAAACGTAGAAAATAGGTGCAGGAGTAGGCCATTCGGCCCTTCGAACCTGCACCGCCATTCAATATGATCATGGCTGATCATCCAACTCAGTATCCTGTACCTGCCTTCTCTCCATACCCCCTGATCCCTTTAGCCACAAGGACCACATCTAACTCCCTCTTAAATATAGTCAATGAACTGTGGCCTCAACTACCTTCTGTGGCAGAGAGTTCCACAGATTCACCACTCTCTATGTAAAAAATGATTTTCTCATCTCGGTCCGAAAAGACTTCCCCCTTATCCTTAAACTGTGACCCCTTGTTCTGGACTTCCCCAACATCGGGAACAATCTTCCTGCATCTAGCCTGTCCAACCCCTTAAGAATTTTGTAAGTTTCTATAAGATCCCCCCTCAATCGTCTAAATTCTAGCTAGTACAAGCCGAGTCTATCCAGTCTTTCTTCATATGAAAGTCCTGACATCCCAGGAATCAGTCTGGCGAACCTTCTCTGTACTCCCTCTATGGCAAGAATGTCCTTCCTCAGATTAGGAGACCAAAACTTACAAAATACTCCAGGTGTGGTCTCACCAAGACCCTGTACAACTGCAGTAGAACCTCCCTGCTGCCAGTCTGAAGATCACGGGCAGATTACAAGCACAAAGCTGGAACTTTTTTTGTTAAATTAAGAGAAGTGCATCGAAGAGCAAATCAAAGTTTACTCCTTTTCGGACACATACGATCTCATTTATTTATAGATATCGTTTATGACACTTTATAAATATTCTTGTTTTGTTTTTTGTATGCGGTTTCACACTTGCTTTTTATTCTTTTATACTGCTCGAAATAAACAATAAACAAATAAATAAATAAATGTATAAATGAATAAATTATAAATGCATAAATAGATAAATGCATAAATAGATAAATAGCTAAATAATGTTTACTCAATTTCTTAATTTCTCCCTGTGATGATCAATGAAGCAGAGGATTTAGGTTTAAGGTGAGGGGGGGAAAGATTTAATAGGAATCTGAGGGGTGACTTTTTCATCTGGATGCACGGAACAAACTGCCAGAGGCAGTAGTTGAGGCCGGGACTATCATAACATTAGACAGGTACATGGATAGGACAGGTTTGGAACGATCCGGTTGGCGGCGCGCCTCGCATCGCAGCGGCCTCTGCAGTCCGTTTGTCTTTTTGTTATTTTTTTGTCCCGTTTTAATGTAGTTTTTATTTATTTTTTGATGGGGTATGTGTGTGTGTGTGTGTGTGTGTGTGTGTGTGTGTGTGTGTGTGTGTGTGTGTGTGTGTGTGTGTGTGTGTGTGTGTGTGTGTGTGTGTGTGTGTGTGTGTGTGTGTGTGTGTGTGTGTGTGGGGGGGGCAAACTTTTAAAATCTTTCCCCTGCACGGAGAACCCGACCTTTTCCCTGTCGGGTCTCCGTTGCCGTTGGGGCTGCAACGTGGAGCGGCCTCCAGCAGGAACGTCCTGGGGCTCCAGTCACGGAGCTGCGGACCTACTCACCATCATGGAGCTGGCCGAGTCCCGGAGCGGGTGGAGCGGTGGTGGCGCTCTGCTGTGACCCGACCCCCGGAGATTCGGAGGCTTACCGCAGGTCTGGCAGACAGTGATATCGGGAGCCCGCGGGTCCCTGGTGGGAGACCGCTTTTCGAGACTTCTGCAACGGCGACTTCACCCGCCCGAGTCGCAGGGTCGAGGATGACATGGAGCAGGGCCTTACATCATCGCCCGGCGCGGCTTCAGCGGCTGCGGGACTTTGCTAGCGCCCGCCGGGGGCTCCAACAACAAGACCCGGAGCGTGGCCTTGCATCACCCGGCGTGGCTTTAATGGCCGCGGGACAATTGCCATCGCCCGCCGGGGGCTTTGACTCTGACATCGGGAGAGGAATGGGGAGTGCAGGGGAGAGATAAGTTTTTTTGCCTTCCATCACAGCGAGGAGGAGATGCGCTGTGATGGATGTCTGTGTAAATTGTGTTGTGTCTTGGGTCTTTTTTTTCATGTGTGTATGACTGCAGAAACAACATTTCATTTGAGCCTCTATGAGGTTCAAGTGACAAATAAAATGTATTGTGTATTGTGTGAGGGATAAGGACCAAACACGGGCAGGTGGGATTGGTGTAGCTGGGACATGTTGGCCGATTGGGCCGAAGGGCCTGTTTCCACGCTGTATCGCTCTATGACTCTAACTCAAATGTTGAATAGCTGGGTCACGGTAGTAAATAATATAAAACTTGACTGTAAGTTAAACAGATCTTGGCCCTCGCCCCTCGCCCAGTGGAGTCGAGCTTGTGGGCGGTGGGCGGCGCGACTCTCGTCAGCAGCGGCCTCTGCAGTCTGTCCGCGTTTTATTATTTTCTGTCAATGTTTTTATGTAGTTTTTGTTATTTTTTTGTTGGGGTGTGTGTGTGTGGGGGGGGGGGGGGGGGGTGGGAGTGGGGGGGTGGAAACTTTTTAAATCCCTCCCTGCACGAGAGACCCAACCTTTTCTCATTGGGTTTCCGTTATCGTTGGGGCTGCAACGAGGAGCGGCCTCCAACGGGAAGAGACCAGGGGACTCTGGTGCCGATGACTCACCGTCGCCGTCGCGGAGCTGGCCGAGTCCGGAGCGGGTGGAGCGGTGGAGGAGCGCTGCTGCTGCTGCTGCTGCTGCTGGGGCCCGACCGGAGAGTCAGAGGCTTCAACGGCAGGTCTGTGGACGGTGGCACCGGGAGCCCGCGGGTCCCTGGAGGGAGACCGTTTTTCAGGGCTCTCGCAACGGCGACTTCCCCCGCCCGAGTTGCGGAGTTGAAGAGCTCCTGGAGCGGGGCCTGACACCACTGCCCCGCGCGGCTTGGAATGGCCGCGGGACTCTGCGAGCGCACGCCGGGGGCTCTAACATCAAGAACCCGGTGTGCGACCTCGCACCACCCGGCGTGACTTTAATGGCCGCGGGACAATCGCCATCGCCAGCCGGGGGCTTTGACTTTGACTCTGACATCGGGGGGGGGGGAGAGTGCAGTGGAGAGATAAGTTTTTTGGCCTTCCATCACAGCAATGTGATGGATGTTTATGTAAATTATGTTGTGTCTTGGGTCTATGTGTTTGTAATGTACGGCTGCAGAAACGGCATTTCGTTTGGACCTCAAGGGGTCCAAATGACAATTAAATGTATCTTGTATCTCTCTTGTCTGCCCCATAGCTGGAGGCACCATACCTGTTATCATTTGCTGTGCGTCGTATGGTTCCATGTAGCCATCGTTTTCCCCCACCCTCTCGGCCTCGTTCTGTCCCGTCTCGCGTTTCTTGGCATCGTAGGGGTCCGCATAATCCTCCATAATGATGATCTGCGAGGGGAAGAGTCGGGTCACAAGGTCAATACACAATAGACAACAGGTGCGGGAGTAGGCCATGCGGCCCTTCGAGCCAGCACCGCCATTCAATGTGGTGGGGAAAGGGGGAAGTACAATGGGATCTGGGGGTCCTTGGACATCAGTCTATGAAAGTAAGCATGCAGGTACAGCAGGCAGTGAAGAAACCGAATGGCATGTTGGCCTTTATAACAAGAGGAATTGAATATAGGAGCAAAGAGGTCCTTCTGCAGTTGTACAGGGCCCTAGTGAGACCACACCAGGAGTAGGCCATTCGACCCCTTCGAGCCAGCACCGCCATTCAATGTGATCATGGCTGATCATCCCCAATCAGTACCCCGTTCCTGCCTTCACACAGAGAGTGGTGAATCTCTGGAACTCTCTGCCGCAGAGGGTAGTCGAGGCCAGTTCATTGGCTATATTTAAGAGGGAGTTAGATGTGGCCCTTGTGGCTAAGGGGATCAGAGGGTATGGAGAGAAGGCAGGTACGGGATACTGAGTTGGATGATTAGCCATGATCATATTGAATGGCGGTGCAGGCTCGAAGGGCCGAATGGCCTACTCCTGCACCTAATTTCTATGTTTCTCCCCATATCCCCTGACTCCGCTATCTTTAAGAGCCCTATCTAGCTCTCTCTTGAAAATATCCAGAGAACCGGCCTCCACCGCCCTCTGAGGCAGAGAATTCCACAGACTCACGACTCTCTTTGAGAAAAAGTGTTTCCTCGTCTCCGTTCTAAATGGCTTAACCCTTATTCTTAAACTGTGTGTGGCCCCTGGTTCTGGACTCCCCCAACATCGTTTCCTGCCTCTAGCGTGTCCAATCTCATAATAGAAACCTGAGGGGCAACTTGTTTTTTACACCAAGTGTGATAGGTGTACGGAATGAGCTGTACAGGGTGATCGTTGAGGCAGGTACTATCACAATGTTTCAAAAAAGCATTCAGACAGGTACATGTTTAAGAAAGAACTGCAGATGCTGGAAATATCGACGGTGGACAAAAACAGCTGGAGAAACTCAGCAGGTGAGGCAGCATCTATGGAGCGAAGGAATTGGTGACGTTTCGGGTTGAGACCCTTCTTCACAAAAAAGCTGGAGAAACTCAGCGGGTGAGGCAGCATCTATGGAGCGAAGGAATGGGTGCCGTTTCGGGTCGAGACCCTACAAAAAAGCTGGAGAACTCAGCGGGTGAGGCAGCATCTATGGAGCGAAGGAATTGGTGAAGTTTCGGGTCGAGACTACAGGTTATTAGGTATAGGTTTAATGATCGAAATAACATCAGCTGCTGTGGAGAGCAGCCTAGCACAACCCTAGTTCCACTGCATAAGTTAGGGATGAATGAGGAGGCATTTTTGTGAGTGGAACCATGTAAATGGGCTGCTGCTTTCCCAACATCGCAAGATCAAAGTTACAGTAATATCCTGTGGTCAGAAAAACATTTCACTTCTGCAAGTCGCCTGATTAATTGCTCGCTCATTAAGCTGAGGAAATATCAATTGGATACTGAGAATGAACTACTTTCGCAGTTCATACTCTCAGAATCTGAAGAAGAATCCCGACCCAAAACGTCACCTATCCATGTTCTCCACAGATGCTGCCTGGCCCGCTGAGTTACTCCAGCACTCTGTGAAATGTCACCTATCCATGTTCTCCACAGATGCTGCCTGACCCGCTGAGTTACTCCAGCACTCTGTGAAACGTCACCTATCCATGTTCTCCACAGATGCTGCCTGGCCCGCTGAGTTACTCCAGCACTCTGTGAAACGTCACCTATCCATGTTCTCCACAGATGCTGCCTGACCCGCTGAGTTACTCCAGCACTCTGTGAAACGTCACCTATCCATGTTCTCCACAGATGCTGCCTGACCCGCTGAGTTACTCCAGCACTGTGAAACGTCACCTATCCATGTTCTCCACAGATGCTGCCTGACCGGCTGAGTTACTCCAGCACTCTGTGAAACGTCACCTATCCATGTTCTCCACAGATGCTGCCTGACCCGCTGAGTTACTCCAGCACTCTGTGAAACGTCACCTATCCATGTTCTCCACAGATGCTGCCTGACCCGCTGAGTTACTCCAGCACTCTGTGTCATTTTTTCATAAACTGGCTATTGCATTGAAAGCAGGTCAGGCAGCATCTTTGGAGAAAAGGAATTGGTGACGTTTCAATCCTTCTTCAGAGTTAATCAATCAATCAATCAGATTTATTCATCACATACACAATAAAGTGCAGTGAAATGAACTTGCCAGCAGCACTACAATCAAAAAAGAATATAATACTCAATAAAAATTTAACACAAACATCCACCACAGCATTCTTCACTGTGGTGGTGGGCACAAAAGTAGTCAGTCCAGCTTTTTGCGTCTGTCTTTGGTTTATATAGAAAATAGGTGCAGGAGTAGGCCATTCGGCCCTTCGAGCCTGCACCGCCATTCAATATGATCATGCCTGATCATCCAACTCAGTATCCCGTACCTGCCTTCTCTCCAGACCCCCTGATCCCTTTAGCCACAAGGGCCACATCTAACACCCTCTTAAATATAGCCAATGAACTGTGGCCTCAACTACATTCTGTGGCAGATAGTTCCAGAGATTCACCACTCTCCGTGTGTGAAAAATGTTTTTCTCATCTCGGTCCTAAAAGATTTCCCCCTTATCCTTAAACCAGCATCTGCAGTTCCTCTCTTCACATTGCCCTGAGAGTATTTTATTCAACCGTGCTGAAGCACAACATTAGGCTTACCGTGTCCTGCTTGGCTTTCCCAGTTTCTTCCTCCTTTTTCACACTCTGAATCCTGTTCAGAAGATTTTTCCCATTTTTCTCCTGGTTTTCCACTTTGATCAGTCGGTGTTTGGACGAGATATAGTTTGACCCCGAGAGCTTCCCTGGGTTCTGTACTGATTTTCCGGGTTTTGCCCCCGTTATTTTTCCAAGATTCAATCCTGTTTTCCCCAGACTTTGTCCCGACTTCCCAGATTTCAATACATTTTTCCCAGGATTGGTCCCGGTTATTTTCCCGAGATTTAATGCAGTTTTCCCAGGGGTTTGAGCTGCTGGCTTGCTCGGTTTCAGGTCAGTCTTTCCAGGTTTCAAATCGGGGGACTTGGGCGTTTTAGTGTCCGGTTTTCCCGTCTTCAGATCCGCCTTCTTCAGTTTCAGATCAGGTTTCCCACTTTTCATGTCCATCTTCCCCACTTTCAGGTCGGCCTTCCCAGATTTTGGGTCTGGCTTGCCAGTTATCGGATCAGTTTTCAATTCTGTTTTGGCCGGGCTCTTGCCTGTAATTTTCCCTGGATTCAAGCCGAGCTTCCCGGATAAACTTTGTCCCGATTTGCTGAGATTTTGTCCCCGTTTTAACAACGGTTTTCCGACCGACTTTCCAATTTCGTCCCCACTCCCGGGATCAGCGAGGGAATTTTTGATGCTTTTTCCAGGGATACTGTTTCCATTCTCCCCAGACCCCTTGATCAGTTTCCCATTATCCTTCTTTATGGTTAAACCATTCTTAATCAGTCCTGTGGGATTCTTCCCGTGAATCAGGCTTTTGTTTGTTTCGGTTTTGCCTCGTAAAACGGCGGTGCCAACAGTCTTTCCCTGAAGGCCGGTAGATTTTCCCTGTATGCCGGCACTTACCGCCTTGCCGAGCTTCCCCAGCCCCGATTCTCCGCGCCCTCTCTCCGTTGCGCTTTTGACCTCTCTGCCGACTCCCCGCGGGGTCACCTCACCCTGGGTGGCTCGCCGACTCCTGTTCGCCCCCTCGCCCTCTGCCCCGCTCTGGGCTACCCCAGTGCCCTCTGGCTTCGGTCGAGTCTTCAAGCTCAGCTGGAAGTCTTTGAACCATTTTGCCATGGCGAGCGATCGCCCAACAGGCTTGTGTTCCGATGCAAGCGCAGCGATGCCCGGTCACGAGTCAAACACAGAGACGACTACTGGTCTTCAACTTCACAAAATGCCAACCATCCAATGGAAAATAAAACTCAATCTGTGCGGACGCCCAGGGTGCAGAGACGCCAGCAATCCAACAGTTACATTTTCCTTTAACTTTGTGATTTCAGTCAGAAAAGGGCCCTCCCTCCCTAGACCCCCGCCTGTTGAAGACGTGGGCTATTCCACTCTGCCTGCTCCTCTCGTTAGCCTTCAGACTCCACCTTCCTGCCATTGTGAGCTCGTGCGATGAAAAGCACAGCAACTTCCACTTCCACAGGCATCTGATAATTCCACCAAAGCCGAAAAGATAAATACACACATTTTCCATCCACAGCCATTGTACTCATTCCTGTTTAACTGTAACACAATCAGTCCCAATAGGAGCATTTATGGTACGAGTGAACTGACCCTCATTTTCTACAGCCACCTCCCTTAATTAACTGTAAGTGCAGTAGTTCTCATTGTGCTGTGGGAACTTTGCTCCTGATTTTACGATCTATATATCAACATAAAGCAATTGTCCCTGACTGACACCTGCAACCCACTTCCCTTCGAATTATCAACAAATAACTTCTTAATCAGGTGATGAGTGAATGCAAAGGGGTCATTTTTATGGTCACTGCTGTGGGGTCAGCCAAGGTATGCAGGACAAGCTCTCAAAACACTCTGCAGAAGTGTCCCGACTGGGGTAGAGTCCCGACTGAAAAAGATCGCCTGCACACATTTCCTCTAGGGATGCTGACTGACCCGCTGAGTACCTCCAGTGTTTTCATAGAAACATAGAAATTAGGTGCAGGTGTAGGCCATTCGGCCCTTCGAGTCTGCACCGCCATTCAATATGATCACGGCTGATCATCCAACTCAGTATCCCATACCTGCCTTCTCTCCATACCCTCTGATCCCCTTAGCCACAAGGGCCACATCTAACTACCTCTTAAATATAGCCAATGAACTGGCCTCGACTACCCTCTGTGGCAGAGAGTTCCAGAGATTCACCACTTCCCTCAATATTCCAGCACTCCCTGTTTGAACCGTTGCCGTCAGGCAGACGGTACAGATCTACAAGGACAAGGACGAACAGACTAAAAAACAGTTTTTACCCCACTGCTATAAAAGCACTAAATGTAGCCGCCAAGGAACGCAGGGGCGATACATACTAAGGGACTGTGGTACACTGTGAAATCGACAGAAGGATGGAGGGTTGGGTGTTTATGCGTGCTATTTTCGTGATATTTATTTAGTTGTTTATCTTTTAATATTTTACCTTGTATGTATCGTTAGCTTTTAGAAATGTTTGAATGGTGCACTGACTGGCTGACATTTTTAAATTTCGTTGTACATGGTTCATGTTACAATGACAATAAAGAAACTATTCTATTCTATTCTATTCATCTGCAGTTCCTTGTAACTTCCACAAAATGCTATTAGCCAAAAAAACATCTGTTTTATTGTCCTGAAGAAGGGTCTCGCCCTGAAACGTTGCCTATTTCCTTCGCTCCATAGATGCTGCCTCACCGGCTGAGTTTCTCCAGCATTTATGTCTACCTTCGATTTTCCAGCATCTGCAGTTCCTTTTTAAACAAATGTTTTAGAAACATAGAAAATAGGTGCAGGAGTAGGCCATTCGGCCCTTAGATTGTTCCCGATGTTGGGGAAGTCCAGAACTGGGGGTCACAGTTTAAGGATAAGAGGGAAGTCTTTTAGGACCGAGATGAGAAAATCATTTTTTACACAGAGAGTGGTGAATCTGTGGAATTCTCTGCCACAGAAGGTAGTTGAGGCCACAGTTCATTGGCCATATTTAAGAGGGAGTTAGATGTGGCCCTTGTGGCTAAAGGGATGAGGGGGTATGGAGAGAAGGCAGGTACAGGATACTGAGTTGGATGATCAGCCATGATCATATCGAATAGCGGTGCAGGCATGAAGGGCCGAATGGCCTACTCCTGCACCTATTTTTTATGTTTCTATGTAACTGTGGTTAATATATCTGCAGAGAAAATGTAGAATGCAAAAAAAACCGTGCTGATGAAGGGATGATGATGAAGAAAAGCAGACTCATCACCAGCACCTTTTCCCCGACAGCCCTTGCCTCTGCCTGAGGTCGTCGATGCACAAAATGGCGGCCTGCCTTCTCCTCTCGCTGGCCCCGCTCAACCTCTCCCTGTCGCTCAGCCGCCACCCCTCGAGTCCTGGCAACATCCTCGTAAAGTGCAGAGTGCCAAGAACGTGCCGATGGGTCGACGAAGGAGTCACAAACAGCAGCAGAGTTGCTGCCACCACCTTGTCTTACAATATACTTACAACACCTTACAATATACTTGGTGCCATCCTTGAAGAATCCAAACAAACCAAGTATCTTGGCATCAAATTGCAGAATGATCTGCGTTGGAATGGTCAGAAACATAATGCAACGGTGAAGGCAACAGGTGTCCTAAACTTTCTGAGGCGCAACTTTCATCATTGTTCAACTTCTGTGAAGGAGAAGCTATACTTCACCCTGGTTAGACCTCATTTGGACTACGCAGTTGCAGCATGGGACCCATACACAAATAAAAACATTTCTTCCATCCAACGTGTCCAAAGACAGGCAGCTCGATTTGTTACTAACACCTATGAGAGAGAAGCGAGTGTCACCAAACTTCTGAATTCTCTGGGGTGGAACCCTCTCCAAGACAGATGTGAAGCTCACCGTTTGACCTGTTTTTTCAACATGTTAAATGGGTCAGCTCGACATAGATTACAAGACCTACACCAAACCCAAACCAATTAGGAGCAGATGAGGGCATCGGATGCAATTTGTGATCCCAGCTACAAAGACAGATGTGTACAGCAATTCGTTCTTCCCCCGCACAATTAAAGCATGGAATAGGGGGGTTGCACGAAAGGTCACTGGGTCATAGGGCTCGACGCACGGAGCCACTCAATCCAACTGGAAGACATCCGTCACTTCCGGTATATGTTATTAATGCTAGAAACGCGTACTTTCCTACCTGTTAAAAACCGCCAAAATGTTGATTTCTTGCGCTGAAAAAAATTGTGGGAGTTGGGGTAAGTGTGAGAGACATGTACCCAACTTTAGAATTCCAAACGTGAAGCGAAATGAAGGTATAGAGAAGCGAGAACTGAAGAGACTACAGCAGCTAAAGTGCTTGGTAAACATTGAAAATATTGGGAATGATCGCGTTTGCTCACTGCATTTCATCAAGTAAGGCATTATTTGTGTTTTTTCTTGGTTCCTTTTGGTATCTAAAAATTCTCAGAAGTGATAAATCTGGCTGTAAATTTTTCTTCAGATGCGTTTTCATTTTGTATGTAAAAACCCACGAGAACCATGGGCGATTACAGCCAGATTTATCACTTCTGAAATTTTTTAGATGCCAAAGGAATCAAGAAAAAACGCAAATAATGCCTTACTGTTGATGAAATGCAGTGAGCAAACGGCCAATGTTCGCCAAGCACTCTGGCTGTTGTTGTCTCTTCAGCTCTCGTTTCTATCTACCGTCATTTCTCCTCACTTTTGGAATTCTGAAGTAGGCTAAATGTCTCACACGCTTATCCCGATTTCCATCATTATTTGCAGTGCAAAAATTGACAATTTCAGCGGGTTAATGGGCCCGCTACGCTGGAAACAATGGTAAATGCCTACCTGCAGTTCATCGCGTATACTCCATTTGGAGTAGCCTAGCAACAGTACGGGCATGGGTCGTGACCTGACTGCCGTGAAGCCTGCAAGCCGGCGCCCTGTCAGCAGCGTGTCCGTTTTTTCCAACTTTTTTTGTTTTTTTAGTATGTTTTATAGTATGTTTTTTTGTGTTTTTTTGCGCGTCGGTGCAGGGGTGGTGGGGGGGGGGGGGGGGGGGGTGGAGCGGGAAAATCGGGCGGCCTTTACCGGAGACGTGCCTGGGCTAGCAGCGGCGGGCGCAGCGCGGATTCTCAGCGTGGATCGGGCGAGCCCTAGCTGGGGCTAGCCGGAGGGGAGCGCTCCGTTTCACTGGCCCGCGGTCTGCAGAGCTCCAGCTGGCGTGGCTTCCACAGCCCGGGATCCCTCGTGGGGGACCCGGGAGAAGAAGGAGCTTCCACCGCTGGCCAACTTCTACCGCGGACCCGGACTTACCATCACCCCTGGAGGGCAGCTTCGACCGCCGGCCCTGTGGTCTGCGGTGCTTCTGGCTGCGGCGGGAACTTTAAATCTTCGACCGCCAGCCTGCGGCCTACACAGTGGCGTAGCGTGGTGGGGCCAGTGGGGCGGTTGCCTCGGGCGCTAAATATTTAGGGGCGCAAAAAAATTGTTGAATACATTTTTAAAATAAAATTAAGAGGCCCGGGGAGCCGTTGGAGCGAGGCGGGGTTACCTGGAGCTGTGAGTATAAAAACAGCGCGGGCCAGGCCGCCGCCCCAGCTCCGAGTTCTGGTCGCCGCTGCCGCTGTCCCAGCCGCCGCTGCCTCTGCCCCCCCCCCCTGCCCCCCGCCTCCCCTCCCGCCCGCCCCGCCCCCCCCCCCCCCCCCCCCCCCCCCCTAATGAGGAGGCGCAAAACTTTTAAACTGCCCCGGGCGCTCAAAACCCACCCTACACCACTGGGCCTACACCAACCTAAAGCCGTGGTCTCCGGTGGGGAAGAGGCGATCCTGGACTGACTCTGGACTCTGGTCCTGACCACGGGGGGAAACGGAGGAGGACTGGCCAAATTTTGTGCCTTCCACCATAGTGATGAATGCTGTGGTGGATGTTTGTGTTAAATTTTTATTGTGTATTGCGTGTTCTTCATCATTGTATCGCTGCTGACAAATTAATTTCACTTGCACTTTATGTGCAATGTGACGAAATAAAACTGATTGTATAGGGAGGTTTCACAGCAGTTGGGTCACGACCCATGACCCGTACTGTTGCTAGGCTACTCCAAATGGAGTACACGCGATGAACTGCAGGTAGGCACTTACCAATGTTTCCAGCGTAGCGGGCCCGTTAAAACCCGCTGAAATTGTCAATTTTTGCGCTGTAAATAATGATGGAAATCGGGATAAGCGTGTGAGACATTTAGCCTACTTCAGAATTCCAAATGTGAGGAGAAATGACGGCAGATAGAAGCGAGAGCTGAAGGGACAACAACAGACAGAATGCTTAGCGAACATTGGCCGTTTGCTCACTGCATTTCATCAAGTAGGGTGTTTTTTCTTGATTCCTTTGGCATCTAAAAAGTTTCAGAAGTGATAAATCTGGCTGTAATTTTTTTAAATCGCACAAGGTTCTCGTGGGTATTTACATACAAGATGAAAACTTTATCACTTCTGAGAATTTTTAGATACCAAAGGAATCAAGAAAAGACACAAATAATGCCTTACTTGATGAAATGCAGTGAGCAAACGCGATAATTCCCAATATTTTCAATTCCGATATCTGCACGGACAATGTTTACCAAGCACTTTAGCTGCTGTTGTCCCTTCAGCTCTCGCTTCTCTATACCTTCATTTCGCTTCACGTTTGGAATTCTGAAGTTGGGTACATGTCTCTCACACTTACCCCGACTCCCACAATTTTTTTCAGCGCAAAAATTCAACATTTTGGCGGTTTTTAACAGGTAGGAAAGTACGCGTTTCCAGCATTAATAACATATACCGGAAGTGACGGATGTCTTCCAGTTGGATTTAGCAGCTCCGTGCGTCGAGCCCTATGACCCAGTGACCTTACGTGCAACCCCCCTATACTTCACCCTCGTTAGACCTCATTTGGACTACGCAGTTGCAGCATGGGACCCATACACAAATAAAAACATTTCTTCCATCCAACGTGTCCAAAGACAGGCAGCTCGATTTGTTACTAACACCTATGAGAGAGAAGCGAGTGTCACCAAACTTCTGAATTCTCTGGGGTGGAACCCTCTCCAAGACAGACACACATGAAGCTCACCGTTTGACCTGTTTTTACAACATGTTAAATGGGTCAGCTCGACATAGATTACAAGACCTACACCAAACCCAAACCAATTAGGAGCAGACGAGGGCATTCGATGCAATTTGTGATCCCAGCTACAAAGACAGATGTGTTGGTACAGCAATTCGTTCTTCCCCCGCACAATTAAAGCATGGAATAATCTTCACCCTACTATAGTTACCCAACCAGACGCAACTACATTTAAAGTAGCTCTTTCTTCCCAATAACCCTTTCTGGCTTAAGCCCTCCCTTCACCACCTCCAGTTTAAATTCCATTTGGATAACAATTACAGCACGGAAACAGGCCATCTCGGCCCTACAAGTCCGTGCCGAACAACTTTTTTTCCCTTAGTCCCACCTGCCTGCACTCATACCATAACCCTCCATTCCCTTCTCATCCATATGTCTATCCAATTTATTTTTAAATGATACCAATGAACCTGCCTCCACCACTTCCACTGGAAGCTCATTCCACACCGCTACCACTCTCTGAGTAAAGAGGTTCCCCCTCATATTACCCCTAAACTTCTGTCCCTTAATTCTGAAGTCATGTCCTCTTGTTTGAATCTTCCCTATTCTCAAAGGGAAAATCCACTTTGTACACATCAACTCTGTCTATCCGGCTCTCATCATTTTAAAATGACCTCTATCAAGTCCCCCCCCCCCCTTCTGCTCCTCCTCCAGAGAAAAACACTATACTTCTGCACCTCCAGTTTAACAATAACTTCTGCACCTCCAGTTTAAATTCCATTTGGAATATTTTGGAGGACCAAGAAACCAAGAACCAAGGCAGACATTATTGACGTTTGATTTCTTTGTGCCCGCAGGTTGGTATACCCCGCCCAAGGAGGATGGTTAACCCGGCCAGCTGCCCTGTGTGTGCTTCAGGACCAATTAAGCTGCACCAGTTGGGGAAAAAACAACTCCATTTTATCAGTAGCTGCCTCTTCCCCTGTGAGACGGATGGGCTTCAATCGGACTCTTGGATCATATACTCACTATAAAATAAAAACCCTGGGGGCTATACCTGTATAATTCCATCTGTACACTCATGGACTATGACACTGCAAAAAACACTGTCTGTTGCCAGACCCTGTCTCAAAGCTGGATTTTGTAAACTCACGGGGTGTCACACTACTCAACAATGTACCTCGGTGACTGCCAATCACCACCCCCCCCCCGGACACTCCTCCCACAGGAAAAACACTATGTCTGTATACATGTAAATAGATTTATTTATTAAATTCATATTCTATGTCGCTCTTCCAGGGAGATGCTAACTGCTGTTCGTTGTCTCTGTACTGTACACTGACAATGACAATTAAAGTTGAATCCGAATCTGAATCTGATTTTGAATAGATTCGGATCAATTTTACATCTAGTTTGCACCTGTTTTCATTTTTATGCCCCTGTGGTTAATACCCACTGCAGAGAAAATAGGCAAAAAAACGGACCTTTTTCTGTTTTTTGCTGCTTTTCACAAACACCTTTTTTAATTACCTTTAGTGTGTTGTTGTTAAAGTTCACTGGAGCGTGTATGCTGGTTTTCAAGTGAAGACACTGTGTTCGGTCTTTCTGAAAAAAAACGCATTTTCCCAGTTTATTAATGACTGGAGAGGTTGTTTTCCTGCCTGACCCAGTCGGGGGCTCCTTCCCTGGTGTGGGGAAAAGAAAGATTTGGAAGTAAGGTAAATTCTGCAGAATAGGTGAAATTAAATAAAAGCCACTTCTTTGTCTGAATTTTTCTCAAGAGCGGGATTTGTGATTTTTCGAATTTCTCACAAGGGGTTAATAATGACAGGCTAGATGCAGCGAGCAGATAATTCCCGATGTTTTGGGTAAGTCCAGAACAAATGGGCTGTTCATTTCCGCCGTTTACCTTCAGGATAAGGGGGACCTTAGCTATCTTTTTTTTCCCCTGAAGGTAGCTGTTTTAGGACCCCGATGAGAAAAATTGCAGCTCACAACCTCGCCGTTTTTTGTTTTTTAGAGTGGTGAAATCGGTGGAATTCTCATCCACAACAAGGTAGTTGAGGCCACAGTTCATCCACTATATTTAAGAGGGACATAGATGTGGCCCAGTGTGGCTAAAGGGATCAGGGGGTTTGGAGAGAAGGCAGGTACAGGATACTGAGTTGGATGATCAGCCATGATCATGGTTCGAAGGGCCGAATGGCCTCTACTCCTGCACCTATTGTCTATGTTTCTATGTAACTGTGGTTAATATATCTGCAGGGAAAATGTAGAATGCAAAAAAAACCGTGTTGATTTTCTGTTTGCTGTCTTTCAGTAAACCATACAATTTATTAATTACCTATACTGCACTGTAACTTCTATTCCTGGTTTAATTCTATTTTAAATATTTTATTTGATTGCTTTTAATTTTGTAATTATTTTATCTGAATAATCTAATAATCGTTTTACATCTAAATGTCATTTTATATATGTTTCTTTCCAATGCTTTTGATGTTTGATGTAAAGCACTTTGAATTACCTTGTTGTTGGAAGGTGCTACCTCTGTCTGAAGTGGTCGTCGATGCACAAAATGGCGGCCGGGCTGCTCTCTCCATCCGCCCCTCTCGCCAACACTGCGGGGCGGAAGTGACCGTCCAGCTGCCCTAAATAACCGATTAACACGCCAAACGCCACCCCACGACGGCCTGCCGGTTGAATATGTTGCTTCCCTTCTGCCTCACGGCCGCTGAAGAGCGGTCAGAGCGGAGAGAAGAGGGGAAAATGGATTAACCTCGGTCACGTGATAATAAGGGGGCAGAGGGGGACTTCCGGCCGGGAGCACGTGGTCTGATGGAGGGCGGAGGTGGAGGTGGAGGTGAGGACAACATGGCGGCTGCTGGCCTCAACCAGTCTTATTGCCTTTCAGTGGAAGTTACTGTCGCAGTGGAGACCTCTCTCCTCGTGTTTAACTGTTTCTTTCCATGGCTGACAAAAGTTGGATTCAACTTCAAACGGGTGTGGACAGTCGTTCATTCATTCATTCGTTCATTCAATCAATGTCATTCGACGTTGGGAGTGGACACGTGTAGGTCAGCAAATCTCTTGCAGGTTTAGATCATGCAGCAGGGTGGCCAGATGCCCCATCTAAGCTTGTCCCCATCTAAACTACTCCCATCGAAGCTACTCCATCTAAACT
The DNA here is from genome assembly GCF_028641065.1 of Leucoraja erinaceus. NCBI lineage: Eukaryota > Metazoa > Chordata > Chondrichthyes > Rajiformes > Rajidae > Leucoraja > Leucoraja erinaceus. The sequence goes on along the minus strand of NW_026575352.1, from coordinate 243,892 downwards.
ACTCCCATCTAAACTACTCCCATCGAAGCTACTCCCATCTAAACTAATCCCATCTAAACTAGTTCAATTAAAACTAATCCCATTTAAACTAGTTCCATCGAAACTAGTTCAATTAAAACTAATCCCATCTAAACTAGTTTAATTTAAACTAGTCCATCTAAACTAATCCCATTTAAACTAGTTCCATCTAAACTAGTTTAATTTAAACTAGTTCCATCTAAACTAATCCCATTTAAACTAGTCCAGTCTAAACTAATTCCATTTAAACTAGTCCCATCTAAACTAATCCCATTTAACCGAGTCCCATCTAAACTAGTTTAATTTAAATTAGTCCCATCTAAACTAATCCCATTTAACCGAGTCCCATCTAAACTAGTTTAATTTAAACTAGTTCCATCTAAACTAATCCCATTTAAACTAGTTCCATCTAAACTAGTTCCATTTAAACTAGTCCCATCTAAACTAGTTCCATTTAACCGAGTCCCATCTAAACTAGTTTAATTTAAACTAGTTCCATCTAAACTAGTTCCATTTAAACTAGTCCCATCTAAACTAGTTCCATTTAAACTAGTTCAATTTAAACTAGTCCCATCTAAACTAGATCCATTTAAACTAGTCCCATCTAAACTAATCCCATTTAAACTAGTTCCATTTAAACTAGTCCCATCTAAACTAGATCCATTTAAACTAGCCCCATCTAAACTAATCCCATTTAAACTAGTTCCATTTAAACTAGTCCCATCTAAACTAGATCCATTTAAACTAGTGCCATCTAAACTAGTTCCATTTAAACTAGTCCCATCTAAACTACTCCCATCTAAACTAGTTCAATTAAAACTAATCCCATCTAAACTAGTTTTTAATTTAAACTAGTCCCATCTAAACTAATCCCATTTAAACTAGTTCCATCTAAACTAGTTCCATTTAAACTAGTGCCATCTAAACTAGTTCAATTTAACCAATCCCATCTAAACTAGTCCCATCTAAACTTGTTTAATTTAAACTAGTCCCATCTAAACTAGTCCAATTTCAACTAATCCCATTTAAACTAGCCCCATGTAAACTAGTCACATCTAAACTAGTCCAATTTAAACTAGGCCCATCTAAACTAGTCCAATTTCAACTAGCCCCATGTAAACTAGTCACATCTAAACTAATCCCATCTAAAATAGTTCAAATTAACCAAGTTCCATCTAAACTAGTTCAGTTTAAACTAGTCCCATCTAAACTAGTCCCATTTAAACTAGTTCCATCTAAACTAGTTCCATTTAAACTAGTCCTATCTAAACTAGATCCATTTAAACTAGTGCCATCTAAACTAGTTCAATTTAACCAATCCCATCTAAACTAGTCCCCCATCTAAACTAATCCCTTTTAAACTAGTGCCATCTAAACTAGTTCAATTTAAACTAGTCCCATCTAAACTAATCCCATTTAAACTAGTTCCATTTAAACTAGTCCCATCTAAACTAGATCCATTTAAACTAGTGCCATCTAAACTAGTTCAATTTAACCAATCCCATCTAAACTAGTCCCATCTAAACTAGTTTAATTTAAACTAGTCCCATCTAAACTAGTCCAATTTCAACTAATCCCATTTAAATTAGCCCCATGTAAACTAGTCACATCTAAACTAATCCCATCTAAACTAGTCCAATTTAAACTAGTCCCATCTAAACTAGTCCAATTTCAACTAGCCCCATGTAAACTAGTCACATCTAAACTAATCCCATCTAAAATAGTTCAATTTAACCAAGTTCTATCTAAACTAGTTCAGTTTAAACTAGTCCCATCTAAACTAGTCCCATCTAAACTAATCCCATTTAAACTAGTCCCATTTAAACTAGTCCCATCTAAACTAGTCCCATTTAAACTAGTCCTATCTAAACTACAAACAGCTAACAATGGGCTGTTTCCTTTATCATCGTTACTTTTTTGCATATCTTTCATTCATTGTTCTTTATCTTTCCACATCACCGTCTATAAATCTCTCGTTTCCCTTATCCCTAACCAGTCTGAAGAAGGGTCTCGACCTGCGGCGTTTCCACTTTGAAGGAAATTACCCGAAATTCGGGAAATTCTGGTTGTCTTTGGGTAATTTTAGGAAAATTAAATAATTTGGGGAAATTTCCCGGGCCGGTAAGCCTTCCCCAACTACGCACGTGCGACTGCCGCCCGCACGCGTGGATACCCGCCCCACTTCGCAAGCGTGGGGAGACGAGAAGGGATTTGGGGGGAAAAAACTAATTTCCTCTAATCCCCTCTCCCATCGGTAGAAAATAAAGAAGCCTGAAAGCATGTATGGTCAGATTCAGGAACAGCTTATTTCTCGCCGTTACCAGACTTGAATGGACCTCTCATGTACTAAATGTGTATGAAGGAACTGCAGATGCTGGTTTAAACCGAAGATAGACACAAATAGCTCGAGTTACTCAGCGGGTCAGACAGCATCTCTGGAGAAAAGGAATGGGCGATGTTTCAGGTCTTCCAATGCTATTTCTTTTATATGGTATCATGTGAATAAACCAAGATTTTATATGTATTTTATGGTGTTTTTTATATGCAATATATCTTTTATGTAATGTTGTCCCTTGTCTGGACCTTGAGTCTGAAATAAAGCCTATTATTAAATTCTCTATCTCACCAAACTCCGTAATTAGGTTGTAATTCGTTGCACTCTCTTGGGTGTCTGCCATTCTGTATACGACCGCTTGATGAGATGCTCATTCCCCGGTATCTATCATCGAGTCGGTGAGCTCTGAGGGTGGCGCAATGGTAGAGTTGCTGCCTTACAGTGCCAGAGACCCAGGTTCGATCCTGACCACGGTGTTGTCTGTACGGAGTTTGCACAGTCTCCGTGTGCTCCGGTTTCCTCTCACTTTCCAAAGATGTGCTGCTTTTTAGGTTAATTGGCTTCTGTAAATTGTTCCTAGTGTGTAGGATAGAACTATTGTATGGGTGATTGCTGGTCGGTGTGGGCTGAAGGGCCTGTTTCCATGCTGCATCTCTGAGACTGGGACACTCCATCCATGTCAACCAAGTGGCATACTGGGCTAGTCTTCAAGATTCAAATGTAATTATTCATATGCACCAAATCCTATTTGCCTGCATTTGGCCCATAAACTGTACCCATCCATTTATCTGTCCAAATGTCTTAAAAGTGGTATTATAATCTATTAACCCATTTCTAAAAACTCCTTCCTCCATTCTAATCTTTAACGTACTCGGTCTGTGTATGAACCTTCTCCCTAGACACTTAGATTTTAGTCTGTAACTTTCATATTCTGCACATAAACCTTTGATTGGATCCCAGCATGACTGACTGACTCTAAGGTCATGTATTTTTCCAATATACAGCCCCCCCTGCTGCTCCTAACTATATGGTATTTAGCTCTTCTGTGTATCCCTTGTACATGAACCCTGTGAATGAATATTTACCGTTTTACGGACCAACTTTTACCGCTGTACCATAGAGAGTATCCTGACCACTTGCTTCACGGTATGGTACAGCAGCTGCACTGCTGCGGACAGGAAAGCACTACAACGGGTGGTGAAAACCGCGCAGCACATCAGCGGTGCCCCGCTCCCTGCCATGGATGCCCTCCACCGAAAACGGTGTCTGAGACGGGCTGGGAAGATCATCAAAGACCCCTCACACCCCAACCATGGACTGTTTGCCCTCCTCCCATCAGGGAGGCGGTACAGGAGCCTCAGGTCACGTACCAGCAGGATGAGGAAAAGCTTCTATAACAACACAATCACACTGCTGAACTCGGAGTCCCGACGATAGATTTCTCTGGTCCCTCCGTCCCCCTTTGTTTAATCATTCTGTATTTCCTGATTATTCTGTATCTTCTCTCTTTCTATTTTTTTCTTGTTTTTTTTCTCTTTATGTACAACTACTACGGACTGACGCAAAACTGCATTTCGTTGTACTGATACTTGTATTTGTGCGATGACATTAAAGTTGAATTGAATTGAATTGAATTTAAAGGTTAGTCAGAGGGTGGAATTCATTGCCACAGAAGGCTGTGGAGGCCAAGTCATTGGATATTTTTAAGGTGGAGATTGACAGATTCTTGATTAGGGTAGACAAAAGTACTGGAGAAACTCAGCGGGTGCAGCAGCATCTATGGAGCAAAGGAAATAGGCAACGTTTCGGCCCGAAACGTTGCCTATTTCCTTCGCACCATAGATGCTGCTGCACCCGCTGAGTTTCTCCAGCACTTTTGTCTACCTTCGATTTTCCAGCATCTGCAGTTCCTTCTTAAACAGATTCTTGATTAGTACGTTTGACAGGGATTATAGGGAGAAGGCAGGAGAATGAGGTTGAGAGGGAGAGATAGATCAGCCATGATTGAATGGTGGAGTATACTTGATGTGCTGAATGGCCTAACTCTGCTCCTCACGAACATAAATTCCAGCCTCTATCTTAAAGAGAACTGGTTCCCGATTGTTATCGAATGTGCTGTTCACTAATTATATACATTGGATCAAAAATCAGTACCTCACCTCTTCCACCAGAAGGCACTTGTGGACCTGGTCTGCTGCTGCTGCTCTTGAGCAGAGCAAAGATTTTTAGACGATTACTTGGTTGATCGAACTTGAACTGACACCATCTTACAGAATTGAAACTGACTGGCTGTTGAATCTTTTGCAGGTCTGAAGAAGCCTTTGGAAAAGATAGAAATGTGAGTCCTTTTCAACATTATTTAACTGAAAAGAAATTGATGTGCAAATTTGGCAGGCAAAAAGGTATGCACTTTTTGACGTATGAAAATAGCAGAGTGTACAATTCGACTTGTTTAAGAAAGAACTTAAGAAGAAGAAAAAAAAACCCTTTTTCACCCAGAGAGTTGTGAATTTGTGGAATTCCCTGCCACAGAGGGCAGTGGAGGCCAAGTCACTGGATGGATTTAAGAGAGAGTTACATCGAGCTCGAGGGGCTAGTGGAATCAAGGGATATGGGAAGAAGGCAGGCACGGGTTATTGATTGGGAACGATCAGCCATGACCCCAATGAATGGCGGTGCTGGCTCAAAGGACCGAATGGCCTCCTCCTGCACCTATGTTCTATGTTTCAATGTAACTGCAGATGCTGGAAAAATCTTAGGTGGACGAAAATGCTGGAGAAACTCAGAGGGTGAGGCAACATCTATGGAGCGAAGGTATAGGTGATGTTTCTGGTCGAGATTGTGCAGTGCTTTGTATGAGTACTAAGTTTGTATCACCTAATCTATCCTAGACAAAAGCTGCTAATTAAACAGAGTCAGTTATCTCATGTCCTTGGGGATTTGAAGCATATCTGTTGATATTCAGCAACTCACGGTTCAGATGGCAGACTGATTTTCTGACTTCTCCAAACCCACTGTTTTTAGCCTAGGTAGACAAAGAAAGCTGGAGAAACTCAGCGGGTGAGGCAGCATCTATGGAGCGAAGGAATAGGTGACGTTTCGGGTCGAGACTCTTCTCCGGACCTGCACTTTTTATCTGAAACGTCCCTCCAGAGATGCTGCCGGTCTCGCTGAGTTACTCCAGCATTTTGTGTCTATCATCGGCTTTAATCAGCATCTGCAGTTCCTTCCGACACTTTTTTTACCTGGGTCTCCTTTCCATTTTATGGATGGGATTTAACTGTGAGGTTCAGGGCACCCCTCTAGTTCCTGCCCGGTTGCTCTCTAGTGACCTCTGTTGGAAATGAACGTTGGATGTCTCTGGCAGAGTTTTACTGTGCCTCCCCTTACATCCAGTCTGAAGAAGGGTCCTGACTCGAATCGTCAACCCTTAGCTTTTCTCCAGAGATGCTGCCGGACCCGCTGAGTTACTCCAGCACTCTGTGTCTGTCACCTGCAGTTCTTTGTTTCTACATTTTGCTGTGTAAATGTAGACACCAGTCACTGAAAGTTGGCTTACAGCTACAGCAGGCAGTGAAGAAAGCTAATGGAATGTTGGCCTTCATAACAAGAGGATTTCAGTATAGGAGTAAAGAGGTTCTTCTGCAGTTGTATAGGGCTCTGGTGAGACCACATCTAGAGTATTGTGTACAGTTTTGGTCTCCTAATTTGAGGAAGGACATCCTTGTGATTGAGGCAGTGCAGCGTAGGTTCACGAGATTGATCCCTGGGATGACGGGACAGTCATATGAGGAAAGATTGAAAAGACTAGGCTTGTATTCACTGGAGTTTAGAAGGATGATTCAACCTCTGTCATTATATGTCTGCTCCTGATCCTGGGCGTTACAGATTTCAAGCTCCGATACCTTCTTCCTGATGGCAGGAATGAAATGAAAGCGTGGACAGGATGGTGTGGGTCCTTGATGATGCTGGCTGCCTTTATTAGGCAGCGACTCCTGTAGTCAAGTCAAGTCAAGAGAATTTATCTTGTTCATCTTCCCATCCCCCCCCCATGTCTGCCTTCCGCAAAGACCGCTCCCTCCGTAACTCCCTTGTCAATTCTTCCCTTCCCTCCCGTACCACCCCCTCCCCGGGCACTTTCCCTTGCAACCGCAAGAGATGCAACACTTGCCCCTTTACCTCCCCCCTCGACTCCATTCAAGGACCCAAGCAGTCGTTCCAGGTGCGACAGAGGTTCACCTGCATCTCCTCCAACCTCATCTATTGCCTCCGCTGCTCTAGATGTCAGCTGATCTACATCGGTGAGACCAAGTGGAGGCCGGGCGATCGCTTCGCCAAACACCTCCGCTCAGTCCGCAATAACCAAGCTGACCTCCCGGTGGCTCAGCACTTCAACTCCCCCTCCCATTCCCAATCCGACCTCTCTGTCCTGGGTCTCCTCCATGGCCAGAGCGAGCAACACCGGAAATTGGAGGAACAGCACCTTGTATTCCGCTTGGGGAGTCTGCATCCTGCGGGCATGAACATTGAATTCTGTTAGCCCTTGCTGTCTCCTCCCCTTCCTCAGCCCTCGGGCTGTCTCCTCCTTTTTCCTTTCTTCTCCCGCCACCCCCCCATCAGTCTGAAGAAGGGTTTTGGCCCGAAACGTTGCCTATTTCCTTTGCTCCATAGATGCTGCTGCACCCGCTGAGCTTCTCCAGCATTTTTGTCTACCTGCGATTTTCCAGCATCTGCAGTTCCTTCTTAAACAGTTAATAATGGCCTGTTTCCTTTATCATCCTTTTTTGAAATCTTTATCGTTCATTTATCCTCTATCTCTCTACATCACCCGCTGTATCTCTTGTTTCCCTCTCCCCTGACTCATAGTCCGAAGAAGGGACTCGACCCTAAAAGGTCACCCATTCGTCTCCCCAGAGATGCTGCCTGTCCCGCTGAGTTCCAGCATTTTGTGTCTATCTTCCTTTTAGCACGCGTTGGACATCAGATCGTGCCAGGAACATATTAACCTTGCACTGTCTTTTTCTGTGTTGATTCCCAGGGCAAAGCCTGAAAGCAGCAACGGGCAGCTGGCATCGAGGGCGTGTAGCCCTGAGGGACCGTCTAACAATAAATTAGAAACTAAAAGGACAGCAGGTAACTGATAAGGGCTTCTTTTCTATCTTTTAAAAAAATCGATAATGAGTTGTTTTATTTTTAGAGACACAGCACGGAACAGGCCCTTCTGCCCACCGTGTCCGTGCAGACCAGCGATCCCCGCACACTTAACACCATCCCACACACACACACACACACACACACACACACACACACACAGGAGGGACAATTTACATTTACACCAAGCCAATTAACCGACAAACCTGCACGTCTTTGGAGTGTGGGCGGAAACCAGAGAATTTAACCCAGGGCTTCTCCATCCACCAATTTGTATGGGTTTAAAAAAAAAAGGAGAGAGTGCTGGAGCAACTCAGTGGGTCAGGCAGCCAGCATCTCTGGAGAATGTGTTTAAGAAGGAACTGCAGATGCTGGAAAATCGAAGGTGCACAAAAATGCTGGAGAAACTCAGCGGGTGCAGCAGCATCTATGGAGCGAAAAATCTGGAGAATGTGGATAGGTGACGTTTCAGGTCAGGGCCCTTCTTCGGGGCCGATTTGTGTGGGTTATTTGTACATTGAGAGGAGTGCATCCATCTTGGCTGTCATGCTTTCCATTTGTAAATAATAATAATAATAATAATAATACACTTTATTGTCATTGTAAATACGTACAACAAAATTTCAGGCGCACTGCCCGAGCGGAGTTCCAACGTATCAGATAAATAATAAGGAATAATAAAAACGGCAAGAAAACATCAAGTCAAGTTTTTTTTTAATAGGTGCAGGAGTAGGCCATTCGGTCCTTCGAGCCTGCACTGCCATTCAATATGATCATGTGTGGTTTACTCCGTGTAAATATCTGCGTGGTAAGATGTTAACGCTCGCTCCCCTGTTCACTGGAAGTCGACCTGCTTCCCATTGACATGCATAGGAACATAGAAAATAAGTGAAGGAGTAGTCCATTCGGCCCTTCGAGCCTGCACCGCCATTCAATATGGTATACCCGGTCGTGTTCTAAAAACCTGTGCGGACCAACTGGCGGGAGTTTTTAAGGACATTTTCAACCTCTCACTTCTGAGGTCTGGGGTCCCAACCTGCTTTAAAAGGGCATCAATTATACCGGTGCCCAAGAAGAGTAAGGTGACGTGCCTCAATGACTATCGACCAGTGGCACTAACGCCGGTGGTGATGAAGTGCTTTGAGAGGCTGATCATGGAGCAAATCAACTCCTACCTCGACAAAAACCTGGACCCACTGCAGTTCGCTTACCGCCACAACAGATCAACGGTGGATGCGATCTCGCTGGCCCTCCACTCCGCACTGGACCACTTGGACAACAAAACTCATATGTCAGGCTGTTATTCATCGATTACAGCTCGGCATTTAATACAATCATCCCCTCCAAACTGGTTACCAAACTCGCAGAACTGGGTCTCTGCGCATCCCTCTGCAACTGGATCCTCGACTTCCTCATCCACAGACCACAGTCTGTTCGTATTGGTGGAAATGTGTCAGCCTCGATAACAATCAGCACGGGAGCACCTCAAGGCTGCGTGCTCAGCCCCCTGCTGTACTCACTCTATACCCATGACTGCGTAGCGAACCACAGTGCGAACTCCATCATCAAGTTCGCTGATGACACCACTATTGTGGGGCGTATCACTGATGGGGATGAGTCAGAATATAGAAGGGAGATCGAGCTACTGTCCATATGGTGCCAGTGCAATAACCTGGCCCTCAACCCCAGCAAAACCAAGGAACTGATTGTGGACTTTGGAAGGAGTAGGAGGGGGACCCACAGCCCCATTTATATCAACGGGTCGATGGTTGAAAGGGTCAAGAACTTCAAATTCCTGGGCGTGCACATCTCTGAAGATCTTTCCTGGTCCGAGAACACTAACGCAATTATCAAAAAAGCTCATCAGCGCCTCTACTTCCTGAGTAGATTACGGAGAGTCGGTTTGTCACGGAAGACTCTCTCTAACTTCTACAGGTGCACAGTAGAGAGCATGCTGACTGGTTGCATCGTGGTTTGGTTCGGCAGTTTGAGCGCCCTGGAGAGGAAAAGACTACAAAAAGCAGTAAACACTGCCCAATCCATCATCGGCTCTGACCTTCCTTCCATCGAGGGGATTTATCGCAGTCGCTGCCTCAAAAAGGTTGGCAGTATCATCAAAGACACACACACCATCCTGGCCACACACTCATCTCCCTGCTACCTTCAGGCAATAGGTACAGGAGCCTGAAGACTGCAACAACCAGGTTCAGGAATAGCTACTTCCCCACAGCCATCAGGCTATTAAACCTGGCTCGGACAAAACTCTGATTATTAATAACCACTTTCTGCTATTTGCACTTAATCAGTTTATTTATTAATGTGTGTATATATTTATATCATGGTATATGGACACATTTATCTGTTTTGTAGTAAATGCCTACTATGTTCTGTGTGCTTAAGCAAAGCAAGAATTTCATTGGCCTATACAGGGACACATGACAATAAACTCACTTGAACTTGAACTTGAATATGATCATGGCTGATCATCCAACTCAGTATCCTGTACCTGCCTTCTCTCCATACCCCCTGATCCCTTTAGCCTCAAGGGCCACATCTAACTCCCTCTTAAATGTAGCCAACGAACTGGCCTCAACTACTTTCTGTGGCAGAGAATTCCACCGATTCACCACTCTCTGTGTGAAAAATGTTTTTTTCATCTCGGTTCTAAAAGACTTCCCCCTTCTCCTTAAACTGTGACCCCTTGTTCTGGACTTCCCCAACATTGGGAACAATCTTCCTGCATCTAGCCTGTCCAACCCCTTAAGAAGTTTGTACGTTTCTATAAGATCCCCCCTCAATCTTCTAAATTCTAGCGAGTACAAGCCGAGTCTATCCAGTCAGAATGTCCAATGTGCCATATTCACAGTATGGTGTTGTGGCAGTATGAAATATTGGCTGTGGGGGCTGTGGGGGCTGTGTGTTCAGTGCGGAGTTCAGAGTGGTATTGGCCTTGGGATCATCTCCCCTATGCCCCCTTATGTTCCACTTGTGCCGTCGTTGTTCGGCTAAGATAATCGTGGTGCTGCATCCTGCGGGGGGCACAGGCTGTGGTAGAGGGTGAGGGTCGCAACTCCTGGCATTCACCTCCATTTAATTCAGTCTGGCGTTTCTGGTTTATTTCAGGGCTGAAGAAGAATGAGGTTTACATCGGAAACCTGCCATCTGACATCACAGAGGTAATCTGGGCGGTTTGGAGTAACTGTGACCCAACACGTGCAGGTTGTGAACAATTTTGTTCAGCGTTTAGTTTAGTTTAGAGATACAATGCGGAAACAGGTCCTTCGGCCCACCGGGTCCGCGCCGTCCAGCGATTCCCACACATTCACTCTATCCTACACACACACACACACACACACACACACACTAGGGACGATTTTTACATTTACCAAGCTGCTCATGGTCCTATTCCTTATTCACAGGATCAGATCATGCAGCTGTTTGCGGCCTTTGAACCTGTGACGGTTCGCAGAATAGTATCGGGGCTGAAGTGGTAAGCTGTAGTTTTGTTTGACTTGACTGCAATCGCAAGTTTCTTTTCGCAGGGCATAAAATACCCTGAATGGTCGTAAGGTCGACACTGACAACTACAAAACTCTTCCCCCATCTCCCTTCTTTCCCATCACCTGACTCCCCCCTTCCCCTGAGTCCCGCCTGGATTTGCACCTACTTTTCCCCTCCCTTCCATCAAAATTCCTTCCTCTAGCTTTGCGACTCGCAACTCTTCCAACCATCCTTTTGTCTATTTTTGTAAACCAGCACCTGCAGTTCCCCGTCTCCTTATTTAGCTGATTCGTGAATCACGTGAGCGGTGCTGGTACGAGGGGCCGAATGGCCTACTCCTGCATCTATTGTCCATTGAGCCACAGCGTAATGTATCCAGAACGGGCAGAAACCCGTGAAAAATACACAGAGGAGTAGTCAGTTCTCGCCATGTATTGATGGCTTCAACTCCACTTTCCTGTCCACAACCTCCGACACCCGCAAAGTTCAGGAATCTGTCCATCTCAGTCCTGACCATCTCCAATGATTCAACCTCTGTCATTATACGTCTGCTCCTGATCCTGGGCCTTACAGATTTCAAGCTCCGATACCTTCTTCCTGATGGCAGGAATTAAATGAGAGCGTGGACAGGATGGTGTGAGTCCTTGATGATGCTGGCTGCCTTTATTAGGCAGCGACTCCTGTAGTCAAGTCGTCAAGAGAATTTATCTTGTTCATCTTCCCATCTCCCCCCCATGTCTGCCTTCCGCAAAGACCGCTCCCTCCGTAACTCCCTTGTCAATTCTTCCCTTCCCTCCCGTACCACCCCCTCCCAGGGCACTTTCCCTTGCAACCCCAAGAGATGCAACACTTGTCCCTTTACCTCCCCCCTCGACTCCATTCAAGGACCCAAGCAGTCGTTCCAGGTGCGACAGAGGTTCACTTGCATCTCCCCCAACCTCATCTATTGCCTCCGCTGCTCTAGATGTCAGCTGATCTGCATCGGTGAGACCAAGTGGAGGCCGGGCGATCGCTTCGCCAAACACCTCCGCTCAGTCCGCAATAACCAAGCTGACCTCCCGGTGGCTCAGCACTTCAACTCCCCCACCCATTCCCCATCCGACCTCTCTGTCCTGGGTCTCCTCCATGGCCAGAGCGAGCAACACCGGAAATTGGAGAAACAGCACCTCATATTCCGCTTGGGGAGTCTGCATCCAGCGGGCATGAACATCGAATTCTGTTAGCCCTTGCTGTCTCCTCCCCTTCCCCAGCCCTCGGGCTGTCTCCTCCTCCTTTTTCCTTTCTTCTCCCGCCACCCCCCCATCAGTCTGAAGAAGGGTTTTGGCCCGAAACGTTGTCTATTTCCTTCGCTCCATAGATGCTGCTGCACCCGCTGAGTTTCTCCAGCATTTTTGTGTACCAAGAGAGTTTATTGTCGTGTGTCCCAGATAAGACAATGAAATTCTTGCTTGCTGCAGCACAACAGAATATTGTAGGCATACTGTAGGTCCCTTCGATGGTGGGGAGGTCGGTACCCGTGATGGACTGGGCAGTGTCCACCACTCTCTGTTAAACTAATCACTGTTAAACGGTGGCAACATCGACTGCTAAGGATCAGCCGCCTGCCACTTTTGTGGGCTGGAACAGTCTGTGCGTGAGTGTTGTTTGAATATCTAAAGGGGCTGCTCCTTGCCCTCTGGCTGCATTTTTTTTCACCCACCATCCTCATCTTTGGACACCCTGTGCATAGGGGAGAAGGTAGGGCTGAAGATATAACCATATAACCATATAACAATTTACAGCACGGAAACACGCCATCTCGACCCTTCTAGTCCGTGCCGAACACATAATCTCCCCTAGTCCCATATACCTGCGCTCAGACCATAACCCTCCATTCCCTTCCCATCCATATAACTATCCAATTTATTTTTAAATGATAAAAACGAACCTGCCTCCACCACCTTCACTCGAAGCTCATTCCACACAGCCACCACTCTCCGAGTAAAGAAGTTCCCCCTCATGTTACCCCTAAACTTCAGTCCCTTAATTCTCATGTCATGTCCCCTTGTTTGAATCTTCCCTACTCTCAGTGGGAAAAGCTTTTCCACGTCAACTCTGTCTATCCCTCTGATCATTTTAAAAACCTCTATCAAGTCCCCCCTTAACCTTCTGCGCTCCAAAGAATAAAGCCCTAACTTGTTCAACCTTTCTCTGTAACTTAGTTGCTGAAACCCAGGCAACATTCTAGTAAATCTCCTCTGTACTCTCTCTATTTTGTTGACATCCTTCCTATAATTAGGCGACCAAAACTGTACACCATACTCCAGAATTGGCCTCACCAATGCCTTGTACAATTTTAACATTACATCCCAACTTCTATACTCAGATGTCCTGGTTGGGTTGCTCCTGGGCCTGGCCAAGCTGGCCATCCGGCGCGCCAGGCGGTGGAGGGCTTTACCCGAGCCGGCTGCCTGCCCCTTTTCCGGTGATACGTCCGTGCCGGGTACGGTTGGAAAGGGAATACGCCCTGTCTGTGGGCATCCTGAGGGAGTTCCGGGACCGCTGGGCTCTGCAGGATAATAATAATAATAATAATAATGGATGGGATTTATATAGCGCCTTTTCTGGATACTCAAGGCGCTTTACATCGCATTATTCATTCACTCCTCAGTCACACTCGGTGGCGGTGAGCTACTTCTGTAGCCACAGCTGCCCTGGGGCAGACTGACGGAAGCGTGGCTGCTAATCTTCGCCCACGGCCCCTCCGACCACCACCAATCACTCACACACATTCACACGCAGGCAAAGGTGGGTGAAGTGTCTTGCCCAAGGACACAACGACCGTATGCACTCCAAGCGGGATTCGAACCGGCTACCTTCCGGTCGCCAGCCGAACACTGCCATCTATCGCCTACTAAAGCGATGTAGAATATATCCTCAATAAGGATTGTATCATAATTGTATAATAATTTACTAGGGTTATATGTTTGTATTGTATTATGGTGGTGGGCTCTGGGTTGTTTTATTGTAGTGTAAATATTATTTTTTTATAAGCAGGTAGGAGGGGAAAAAAAAAGTATCAGACGTTTAGATTGAAAATAGTGTTTAGATATCGGGCGGAATTCCGAGAACTAGAATTCCCAAGAAAATTGCAAATCTTCTTCGTTCCCGGGCGTTGATCGGTATTGAAGACATTGCGTTCACAGATGTGGGGGATGTCTTGTCGGTAGAATGGAGTGTGGGGGGGGGGGGGTGTTCTGACAAGAGAAAAAGCTTCACTCACACCCGCTTCAGCGTCATGTATGCACAGTATGGTATGGCAACTGCTCTGTCTCCGACCGGAAGGCATTGCAGAGGGTGGTGAAAATTGCCCAACGCATCACCGGTGGCCACGCTCCCCTCCATTGAGTCTGTCCAAAGCAAGCGCTGTCTGCGGTGGGCGCTCAGCATCGCCAAGGACCGCTCTCACCCCAACCATGGACTGTTTTCCCTCCTACCATCCGGGAGGCGCTACAGGTCTCTCCGTTGCCGAACCAGCAGGTCGAGGAACAGCTTCTTTCCGGCGGCTGTCACTACTCAACAACGTACCTCGGTGACTGCCAATCACCCCCCCAGCCCCCCCCCCCCCCCCCCACTTATTATTTTTTTTCTGTGTTTTCAAATCGTTTGCTATGTCGCTCTTCAAGGGAGATGCTAAATGCATTTCGTTGTCTCTGTACTGTACACTGACAATGACAATTAAAATTGAATCTGAATCTGAATCTGAATCTGAATCTTCATCCGCATCGCTGACCCTCCCCTGACTTTCGGCAGCTTTGCGTTTGTGGACGTGGGGAATCCTCAGAACATGACGCTGGCCGTCAGCCACATCAACAACACCATCTACTGTGGCCGCCGACTGATCGTCAGAGACCTGGTCATATCCAGGAGCTGTGAGAGACCACTGGAACTATTGGACCAGGAGTTACTGGTAAGAGTTGTTTGTGTTTGTTCGTCCCTCATCCAGATCATATTAATGATCTGGATGAGGGAATTGAAGGCAATATCTCCAAGCTTGCGGATGACACTAAGCTGGGGGGCAGTGTTAGGTGTGAGGAGGATGCTAGGAGACTGCAAGGTGACTTGGATAGGCTGGGTGAGTGGGCAAATGTTTGGCAGATGAAGTATAATGTGGATAAATGTGAGATTATCCATTTTGGTGGCAAAAACGGGAAAGCAGACTATTATCTAAATGGTGGCCGATTGGGAAAGGGGGAGATGCAGTGAGACCTGGGTGTCATGGTACACCAGTCATTGAAGGTAGGCATGCAGGTGCAGCAGGCAGTAAAGAAAGCGAATGGTATGTTAGCTTTCATAGCAAGAGGATTTGAGTATAGGAGCAGGGAGGTTCTACTGCAGTTGTACAGGGTCTTGGTGAGACCACACCTGGAGTATTGCGTGCAGTTTTGGTCTCCAAATCTGAGGAAGGACAGTATTGCCATAGAGGGAGTGCAGAGAAGGTTCACCAGACTGATTCCTGGGATGTCAGGACTGTCTTATGTAGAAAGACTGGATAGACTTGGTTTATACTCTCTAGAATTTAGGAGATTGAGAGGGGATCTTATAGAAACTTACAAAATTCTTAAGGGGTTGGACAGGCTAGATGCAGGAAGATTGTTCCCGATGTTGGGGAAGTCCAGGACAAGGGGTCACAGCTTAAGGATAAGGGGGAAATCCTTTAAAACCGAGATGAGGAGAACTTTTTTCACACAGAGAGTGGTGAATCTCTGGAACTCTCTGCCACAGAGGGTAGTTGAGGCCAGTTCATTGGCTATATTTAAGAGGGAGTTAGATGTGGCCCTTGTGGCCAAGGGAATCAGAGGGTATGGAGAGAAGGCAGGTACGGGATACTGAGTTGGATGATCAGCCATGACCATATTGAATGGCGGTGCAGGCTCGAAGGGCCGAATGGCCTACTCCTGCACCTAATTTCTATGTTTCTATGTGTGTTGTTCCCGATGTTGGGGAAGTCCAGAACAAGGGGCCACACAGTTTAAGGATAATAATAATAATAACTTTATTTGTTAAGCACCTTAAAAAACAACCAAAGCTGACCAAAGTGCTGTACAGAAAAAAAAATAAGCAAGACATCATAAAACAGGCAGAACAACAGAACATACAGCTAACACGAGGCGCATAAATTACATACGAAATTCAACAATAAATTAAAAGACATAAAACATAAAACACGAGTATGAACCACGCAGTAAAATCAAGCAAATAAAGTAAATAAATAAGTCGACACCTTACTGGTCTACAAAGGCCACGGAGAATAGATGTGTCTTCAGGAGTGATTTAAAAACAGCTAGAGAAGGGGCCTGTTTAACGTGTAGAGGCAATTCATTCCATAATCTCGGAGGAGAGGGGGAAATCTTTTAGGACCGAGATGAGGAAAACAATTGTCACACAGAGAGTGGTGAATCTGTGGAATTCTCTGCCACAGAAGGTAGTTGAGGCCACACAGTTCATTGGCTATATTTAAGAGGGAGTTAGATGTGGCCCTTGTGGCTAAAGGGATCAGGGGGTATGTAGAGAAGGCAGGTACAGGATACTGAGTTGGATGATCAGCCATGATCATAATGAATGGTGGTGCAGGCTCGAATGGCCTACTCCTACACCTATTTTCTATGTTCTATGTGTGCTGGTGTGTAGGGGGGGACATATATACATTTGTGTAAATATATATATATTCATACATGCATACACACACATATATGCACTTGTTTCAAGTCAAGAGAGTTTATTGTCATGTGTCCTAGATAGGACAAAGAAATTCTTGCTTGCTGCAGCACAACAGAACATTGTAAGCAAAAATACAGAACAGTTCAGTTCAACATCACATAAATAAGCAGGTAAAGTGCAATGGTAGACAAAAGTGCTGGAGAAACTCAGCGGGTGCAGCAGCATCTATGGAGCGAAGGAAATAGGCAACGTTTCGGGCCGAAAACCCTTCTTCAAACTGGCCAATTAAGTATACATCCATTGATATCTGACTGGTGAGACAGAGTCTGATTAGACTAGGTAGACAAAAGTGCTGGAGGAACTCAGCGGGTGCAGCAGCATCTATGGAGCGAAGGAAATAGGCAACGTTTCGGGCCGAAAACCCTTCTTCAAATTGGCCAATTGAGTATACATCCATTGATATCTGACTGGTGAAACAGAGTCTGATTAGACTAGGTAGACAAAAGTGCTGGAGGAACTCAGCGGGTGCAACAGCATCTATGGAGCGAAGGAAATAGGCAACGTTTCGTGCCGAAACGTTGCCTATTTCCTTCGCTCCATAGATGCTGCTGCACCCGCTGAGTTTCTCCAGCGTTTTTTGTCTCCCTTCGATTTTCCAGCATCTGCAGTGCCTTCTTAAAGAAAAAGTGCAATAGGCTGTTACAGTTCAGAGTCTGTTTGTTGGCGAGTTTAATAGCCTGATGGCTGTGGGGGAAGAAGCTGTTCCTGAACCCGGATGGACGCTCGAGATGCCGAACCAAGCCACGATGCAACCAGTCAGCATGCTCTCCACCGTGCACCTGTAGAAGTTCGAGAGAGTCCTCTTTGACATACCGGCTCTCCGTAATCTTCTCAGGAAGTTAAAGGCGCTGATATGCTTTCTTTATAACTGCATCAGTGTGCTGGTGAAAAAGTTACTTATCTTAACTACTAAACCAGGTTCGCTTCTTAATAAACAGACACCACACAAACTGTTTGGTAGACCAGTTCAAAACTTTACTTAACATCGGCCGATGGAAGGGAGCGAGGATTCCAGTCAAGTGCCAACACAGACACTTGACTGTCCTCAGCCACCTTCTCTGAACAACAGAATTACATTGCCTTAAATAGGGTTTTTTTTTTTCCCCTTAACACATTCCACAGACATTAATCATGTCGGAGGTACAGGAAAAGGTTTCCACAGAATGCATCACATCAAACCTTTTGTTTACATGGTACAAGATATACTGAAAACATTGTCCATTTGTTTTATCTCCAAATAGACCACCCTAGCTCTTTTCGCTGCTTCCTCTGTCATTTGGTCCCTCATAAACATAGGTCATTTGTTTACAAAGATGTGACTGTCTATTTCTCTCTTCCTTTATTGCCTCCTCCCCATAAACATTGGTCATTTGGTTTATGGCATCTCACTTCAAAGATTTGACCAGCTATCTCTCTAGCTGCTCCTCTGCCTCTCACTTGGGAGACAATGTTATAGGATTTATTATCTCACACACACCGCAACCTAAGGCAAGCTTAATTTGACACTAAATATAAGCTGTAAGCTAGCCCAGAAACCAATTTAATATCTTCTTATATTTTTAACTAAAACTCGGCTTCATCACTGGGACCAGGAAAGATCTTCAGAAATGTGCACGCCCAGGAATTTAATGTTTTATGTGTCATTCCTAACTGTTACTGTATGTCATGTTGTCACTCGCGGGCGGAGCACCAAGGCCAATTCCTTGTATGTGAAATGTCCTAACGCTCCTCCCCTAATCTATTTCCAACAGCCCTTGGAGAAGGTGGACAACGACTCGGGCAAAGCTGCCAGTAAGTACATTTGTTGTCTCCTACCAACAATGTTTGCTTCGCCCCACTCCCTACCCCTACCCCCACCCATCCAGAGTGGTTGTGGAGCTGGGGGAGACGTCATACAGATGGGCTGTACAGCATGGAACAGACCCTTCGGCCCTACTTGTCCATGCTGGGCAAGCTCAACCAAGCCAGCCCGACATGGCTGCCCCTGGCTTATGTACCTCCAAACGGTTATGTGGAGAAGGCAGGAGAGATAGATCAGCCATGATTGAATGACGGAATAGACTTGATGGGCCGAATGGCCTAATTCTGCTCCTATCACTTATACCTTATGAACCTTTCCGTCCATGAGACTTTTACAAGTTCTTCTTCTTCTCCTTCTTGCGTATGGCGTGCACAGCCTAAAGTTGTAACATAGAAACATAGAAATTAGGTGCAGGAGTAGGCCATTCGGCCCTTCGAGCCTGCACCGCCATTCAATATGATCATGGCTGATCATCCAACTCAGTATCCCGTACCTGCCTTCTCTCCATACCCTCTGATCCCCTTAGCCACAAGGGCCACATCTAACTCCCTCTTAAATACAGGTGCACAACCTTTTATCCGAAAGCCTTGGGACCCGACACTTGTCGGATTTCGGACATTTTCGGATTTCCGATTGGAAGATTTTTAGCGTAGATTAGGTAGGTAGCGCGGGCGGCTTGAAAAGTCTGGAGCAGCTGCCTCCTCAACGGAGACCGGGAGAATCATTGCATAAATGTTAGTCAGTTAGTTTGGAGGGATTTTATGTGGTGGTGGTGGAGTAGGGGTGAAGGGGGAAACTTTAATTCTTAGTCCCCTACCTGATCGGCGACTCCCAACCTCGCGGAGCTGGGGGCTCCGTCCGGCCGCGGGCGGCGCCGGTTGTAGCTCCGACCCCGGCAACTCTACCCCTGGCTGTGCGGCTCCAAATCCAGCGACGCTCCGCGAACGTTGGGTCGGCGGCCACAGCGCTCCGGAGCTTGCCGCACGGCGACCCGGTAAGGCATTGCCCGCTCCCCGCTGGTATCCCAGCGCTGCGACGCCGCCGACTCCCGACATTCGCGGAGCTGGGGCGTCCGGCCGCGGGCCGCGATGGATTTGGAGCGCCTCGCAGCCAGGGGTAGAGTTGCCGGGGTCGGAGCTACAACCGGCGCCGCCCGCAGCCCCACCGGCCACAGCGCTGCGGAGCTTACTGCACGGCGACCCGGTAAGGCATTGACCGCTCCCCGCCTCTCCGACCAGGTAGGGGACTAAGAATTAAAGTTTACCCCTTCACCCCCCCCTTCACATAAAAGCCCTCCAAACTAACTGACTAACATTTAAGCAATGATTTACAGATGTTTAAGCGTCTCTCCGACCAGGTAGGGGGAGCGCCTAAGAATTAAAGTTTACCCCTTCACCCCCCCCTTCACATAAAAGCCCTCCAAACTAACTGACTAACATGTTCACCTGGTCTCCGGGGAGGAGGCAGGAGGCTACAGGAATTAGTCGAGTCAAGTTTTGCGCCAAACGCGAGCTTTGGTGCGCAGAGCAGCCTGGAAAAAAAGTGGGAAGGAGGAGTCTACAGACCTGGGATTTTTTTTGACGTTTCCGGAACTCGGAGTCAAAAGGTTTTGCGCCAAACGCGAGCTTTGGTGCGCAGACGACATCTGGAAAAAATGGACGGTTTTCGGAGTTTTTCGGTTTCCGGAACTCCGGATAAAAGGTTGTGCACCTGTATAGCATTGTAGGACAACTTGTTCTATTTGATCTTATTTGGTTGATTGCATTCGTCGAAACAAGGGCGGACCACATGAAGGTTACAATCTTCCACCCCAAACACGTTCTAATAGTACCTGACTCTCCCACTTGCTCTGGCAGGTTTGTAGGTTAATTGTCTTTGGATAGTGCTGGTGTATGGGGTGATGGCTGGTCAGCGTGGGCCAAAGGGCCTGTTTCCGTGCTGTATCTCTGAAGTCTACAGTCTTAACGCCTCACTCTGGCAATGGAGGAGGCCCAGGGCAGAAAGGTCAGTAAGGGGAACGTGAGCAGGGCGGGTTTGTGAGGCGGTTTGGCTTGTTTTTCTCTCGCATTGTTACTTATTTCCTCTCTATTCCTCTGCTTCAGGAGCCGTGCCTTGCCCTGGAAGATCCAGAGACAGAAGCGAACCCGTTTATGCAGTGCCCTTGGAGATGAGGTCTGCCCTGTCATGTGTTCTCTTCACTGTTATGAGAGGTCGTATATAACCATGCCTAATCTGAGGAAAGCATTCTTGCCATAGAGGGAGTACAGAGAAGGTTCACCAGACTGATTCCTGGGATGACAGGACTTTCATAGAAATTAGGTGCAGGAGTAGGCCATTCGGCCCTTCGAGCCTGCACCGCCATTCAATATGATCATGGCTGATCATCCAACTCAGTATCCCGTACCTGCCTTCTCTCCATACCCCCTGATCCCCTTAGCCACAAGGGCCACATCTAACTCCCTCTTAAATATAGCCAATGAACTGGCCTCAACTACCCTCTGTGGCAGAGAGTTCCAGAGATTCACCACTCTCTGTGTGAAAATGAAGAAAGACTGGATAGACTCGGCTTGTACTCGCTAGAATTTACAAGATTGAGGGGGGGGATCTTATAGAAACGTACAAAATGCTTAAGGGGTTGGACAGGCTAGATGCAGGAAGATTGTTCCCGATGTTGGGGAAGTCCAGAACAGGGGGTCACAGTTTAAGGATAAGAGGGAAGTCTTTTAGGACCGAGATGAGAAAATCATTTTTTTACACAGAGAGTGGTGAATCTGTGGAATTCCCTGCCACAGAAGGTAGTTGAGGCTATATTTAAGAGGGAGTTAGATGTGGCCCTTGTGGCTAAAGGGATCAGGGGGTATGGAGAGAAGGCAGGTATGGGATACTGAATTGGATGATCAGCCATGATCATATTGAATGTGATCCAGTCTTTCTTCATATGAAAGTCCTGACATCCCAGGAATGTCTGGTGAACCTTCTCTGTATGGCAAGAATGTCCTTTCTCAGATTAGGAGACCAAAACTGTACGCAATAGTCCAGGTGTTGTCTCACCAAGATCCTGTACAACTGTAGTTCCAGAACACGGGGTCACAGTTTAAGGATAAGGGGGAGGTCTTTTAGGACCGAGATGAGAAAATCATTTTTTAAACAGAGTGGTGAATCTGTGGAATTCTCTGCCACAGAAGGTAGTTGAGGCCACTTCATTGGCTATATTTAAGAGGGAGTTAGATACTGAGTTGGATGATCAGCGATGGTCATATTGAATGGCGGTGCAGGCTCAAAGGGCCGAATGGCCTACTCCTCAAGTCAAGTCAAGTCAAGTTTATTTGTCACATACACATACGAGATGTGCAGTGAAATGAAAGTGGCAATGCTCGCGGACCTTTGTGCAAAAGTCCTCCCCCTATTTTCTATGTTTCTATGCCCACAGTCACTCCAAATCTGAGCTTCTTGTCAAGGCAAAAATGAAATTCTTGCTTGCAGATTTCATATTAAGGGCCTGTTAGATAATATATTGAACCTCATATCTATACAAATAAGTGATAAAGTACACAATTTAATAGTGAATACAAAAATCACAAAATAATGTGCTAATGCTTGAAAGAAAACAAAAACATTCAATGGATATGTACTTTGGAATGATTGGGGTAGGCAAGAAAGGAACACAATATTGAAGTTGAAGCAAAATGTTCAACATTTTCGGCGACAGTGGCGACAATTTCTGCTGTCGTAGGTTGTCGCCAGGTGTCGTAGGTGAATCCCATTAAAAATTAGTCCCTGGCAGTCGCCTAAAGGGTCGCCCAAGTCTTGCTTACGGCGTGCACAGCCTGAAATTGTAGGGCAACTTGTTCTATTTGATCTCATTTGATTGTGCATGCCCGGTTGATTGCAGGGCGGACCACGTGAAGGTTGCAATCTTCCACCCCAGTCGCCTAAGTGGGGCAGGCCCAATAACTTACAATGGAATGCTTTGAAATTTAAGAAGGAACTGCAGAGCTGTAAAAATTGAAGGTAGACAAGAATGCTGAAGGAACTCAGCGGGGTGAGGCAGCATCTATGGAGAGAAGGAACATGCAACATTTCGGGTCGAGACCCTTCTTCAGACTGTCCTTTGACTCTTCCCATTTAACAAATAATACTCTCCTCCGCCTTGCGGAGCAGGTCCTTACCCTCAACAACTTTCCCTTAGACTCGTCCCATTTAAAAACAACGTTCCTCGTCTGGAAAAATTGAAGGTAGACAAAAATGCTGGAGAAACTCAGCGGGTGAGGCAGCATCTATGGAGCGAAGGAATAGGTGACGTTTCGGGTCGAGACCCGGAAGGGTCTCGAGCCGAAACGTCTCCTATTCCTTCGCTCCATAGATGCTGCCTCGCCCGCTGAGTTTCCAGAAGGGTCTCGACCCGAAACGTCACCCATTCCTTCGCTCCATAGATGCTGCCTCGCCCGCTGAGTTTCCAGAAGGGTCTCGACCCGAAACGTCACCTATTCCTTCGCTCCATAGATGCTGTCTCACCCGCTGAGTTTCCAGAAGGGTCTCGACCCGAAACGTCACCCATTCCTTCGCTCCATAGATGCTGCCTCGCCCGCTGAGTTTCCAGAAGGGTCTCGACCCGAAACGTCACCCATTCCTTCGCTCCATAGATGCTGCCTCGCCCGCTGAGTTTCCAGAAGGGTCTCAACCCGGAACGTCACCCATTCCTTCGCTCCACAGATGAATAGGTGACGTTTCGGATCGAATCCTATTCCTTCGCTCCATAGATGCTGTCTCACCCGCTGAGTTTCTCCAGCATTTTTGTCTACCTATGAAACGTTTCCTTGGTATTCTAGATGAATATAGAACGAATGGAAAGATGTGCTGGAGCTGAACGGAAGGTCATTTGAAGCCAGTACTAATCTGAAGGGCCGAATGGCTTGTAGCATTGGCGCGGCTTCTCTGACGATTTACCCAGCGACTTTGTCTTCCAGGAGTTTGCTGCAGGTGGAGGTGCTCTCCAGCTGTTTCAAGACCACGGAGTGGATTGTGGAGAGCGCCAGTGTCCGCGGGGAGGTGGGACTGATGGTCATGGAGACCTTCCCTCAGATGCCCTTCTTCTGGGCCATGAACCTGACTCCGGTAAGACGGACACCGGGCTGACAAGGCAAAGGGCATGACTGATGGAGAGTGCCTGAGGAAGCGCTGCCTCGTCCCAGTTATGTCAAGTCAAGTCAAGTTGATTTCTATAGCACATTTAAAAAACAACTCTCGTTGACCAAAGTGCTTCACATCATTGCGGGTACTAACGTGCGGGTACACTGGTACATAGATCTAACAATACGTTCATAAATACACACATACAGCGCTCCCTCAGAGGACCTCAAGAAATGCTTCTGAGTAGAAATAGGTTTTAAATCTAGACTTAAACGAGTCGAAGAAGGGGGCAGTTCTGGTGAGAAGAGGACAAGCTTTTCCCTTTGAGAATAGGGAAGATTCAAACAAGAGGACATGACTTCAGAATTAAGGGACAGAAGTTTAGGGGTAATATGAGGGGGAACTTCTTTACTCAGAGAGTGGTGGCGGTGTGGAATGAGCTCCCAGTGGAAGTGGTGGAGGCAGGTTCATTGGTATCATTTAAAAATAAATTGGATAGGCATATGGATGAGAAGGGAATGGAGGGTTATGGTACGAGTGCAGGCAGGTGGGACTAAGGGGAAAAAAAATTTTGTTCGGCATGGACTTGTAGGGCCGAGATGGCCTGTTTCCGTGCTGTAATTGTTATATGGTTGTAAGAGGGAATTAGAGGTTGCAGCACCGGTCCACAGTCTAGGTGCTGCAACCGCAAAAGCTCGGTGGCCCCTGAGCTTAAACCGAGACCCCGGGATGGTCGGTAACCCCAAGTCAGCCGACCTGAAGGCCCTGGAGGTAGAATGGTGGGTCAGAAGATTTTTGATATAGGCGGAGCTTGAAATTATGATGAGCATTTAAACCCATAGGCGTAGGGTGGGACGGTGGCGCAGCGGGTAGAGTTGCTGCCTCACGGCGCCAGAGACCCGGGTTCCATCCCGACTACGGGTACTGACTGTACGGAGTTTGCACGTTCTCCCCGTGACCTGCGTGAGTTTTCTCCGGGTAACTCCAGTTTCCTCCCACACGCCACAAAGAGTCCAAAGCAGGTTAATTAGCTTGGTATAAGTGTAAATTGTCCCTAGTGTGCATGTGTAGGATAGTGTTAGTGTGCGGGGATCGCTGGTCGGTGCGGACTCGGTGGGCCGAAGGGCCTGTTTCCGCGCTGGATCTCTAACCTAAACGAAAGCCAATTAACCTACAAACCCGCACGTCTTTCGAGTGGGAGGAAGCCGGAGAACCCGGAGAAAACCCACGTGGGTCACGGGGAGAACGTGCGAACTCCGTACAGACAGACTAAACTAAAGTTTGAGGGGAAAATTTTAAACCGATGCTAGGGATGGGTGTGGGGAGGTGGATGTATATCTTCATCTTCCTTTTTCTTATTTCTCTTCTTTCCTCGCACTTCTTTGGTAGTTTAGGGGTCTTTTCTTTCCTTTCTTTTATTTTACTTCTTTTTTCTTCATTCTCTCCTTCTTTCTCTTTTTTTAAAATTCAGGTTTCAATGTTAAAAATGAAGTTGTACAAAAATGGTATAAGTCATTATTGTGATTGAAGATTGAGGGGGGATCTTATAGAAACGTACAAAATTCTTAAGGGGTTGGACAGGCTAGATGCAGGAAGATTGTTCCCGATGTTGGGGAAGTCCAGAACTAGGGGTCACACAGTTTAAGGATAAGGGGGAAGTCTTTTAGGACCGAGATGAGAAAATAACTTTTTATACACAGAGAGTGGTGAATCTGTGGAATCAGCTATGATCTTATTGAATGTGATCCAGTCTTTCTTCATATGAACGTCCTGACATCCCAGGAATCAGTCTGGTGAACCTTCTCTGTACTCCCTCTATGGCAAGAATGTCCTTCCTCAGGTTAGGAGACCAAAACTGTACGCAATAGTCCAGGTGTGGTCTCACCAAGATCCTGTACAACTGCAGTTCCAGGACAAGGGGTCACAGTTTAAGGATAAGGGGGAAGTGTTTTAGGACCGAGATGAGAAAAACATTTTTTACACAGAGAGTGGTGAATCTGTGGAATTCTCTGCCGCAGAAGGTAGTTGAGGCCACACAGTTCATTGGCTATATTTAAGAGGGAGTTAGATGTGGCCCTTGTGGCTAAAGGGATCAGGGGGTATGGAGAGAAGGCAGGGATGGGATACTGAGTTGGATGATCATATTGAATGGCGGTGCAGGCTCGAAGGGCCGAATGGCCTCTACTCCTGCACCTATTGTCTATGTTTCTATGTCATGTCGATCGCCTTATTCTTGTACAGTTGCTTCTAATAAAAGTAATTCCAAAAAAAGACTTTGAGGGAGTTGGGGGGGTGGGGGGAGGGGGGAAGGCAGAGGGAGGTGTTTGCTGGATTTGGGGATTGAGGGGATGATTTGCTTTCCGGCAGGAGACCTACATGAAGATGTGCCAGTTGTTCACCGCTCTGTCCGTAGTGACGCAAGACCAGCCCTTCCTGATGAAAGCCGAGGTCCAGAGAGGCCGGCGCTGCATGGCCGAATACCCAGGAGAGAGCGGGGATTGGAACAGGTTGGTGCAGGGGAACAGGGCGCCTTCTCATAATGTCCCCAGCGATAGCAGCACTTCGATGTGGATAAATGTCAGGTTATGCCATAGAGAAGGTTCACCAGACTGATCCATGTCTCCCTCCCAACCCCATTCTCCTGCCTTCCCTCCGTATCCCCTGACACCAGTTCTAATCAAGTGGGGAAGATGGCCCAGCGTGACAGGAAGGAACTGCAGATGAGTATAGAAGCTGGGATGTAATGTTAAAATTGTACAAGGCATTGGTGAGACCAAATCTGGAGTATGGTGTACAATTTTGGTCGCCCAATTATAGGAAGGATGTCAACAAAATAGAGAGAGTACAGAGGAGATTTACTAGAATGTTGCCTGGGTTTCAACAACTAAGTTACAAAGATAAGTTAGGTCTTTATTCTCTGGAGCGCAGAAGGTTAAGGGGGGACCTGATAGAGGTCTTTAAAATGATGAGAGGGATAGACAGAGTTGATGTGGACAAGCTTTTCCCTTTGAGAATAGGGAAGATTCAAACAAGGGGACATGACTTCAGAATTAAGGGACAGAAGTTTAGGGGTAATATGAGGGGGAACTTCTTTACGCAGAGAGTGGTAGCGGTGTGGAATGAGCTCCCAGTGGAAGTGGTGGAGGCAGGTTCATTGGTATCATTTAAAAATAAATTGGATAGGCATATGGATGAGAAGGGAATGGAGGGTTATGGTACGAGTGCAGGCAGGTGGGACTAAGGGGAAAAATATTTGTTCGGCATGGACTTGTAGGGCCGAGATGGCCTGTTTCCGTGCTGTAATTGTTATATGGTTATATGCTGGTTTAAACCGAAGATAGACACAAAATGCTGGAGTAACTCAGCGGGACGGGCAGCATACCCGTTACAACCCAGTGGTATGAATATTGATTTCTCTAACTGCAAGCAAACCCCTGCACTCCCTCTCTCTCCCACTCAAGTTGCACCAGCTTCTCGTTCCCACCTAGCAAACAGATAAGAATGGCCTGTGGACAAAAATGCTGGAGAAACTCAGCGGGTGCAGCAGCATCTATGGAGCGAAGGAAATAGGCAACATTTCGCTCCATAGATGCTGCTGCACCCGCTGAGTTTCTCCAGCATTTTTATCTACCTTCCATTTTCCAGCATCTGCAGTTCCTTCTTAAACAGTTAATAATGGCCTGTTTCCTTTATCATCCTTACTTTTTGAAATCTTTCATTTGTCCTCTATCTCTCTACATCACTGTCTGTATCTCTCGTTTCCCTCTCCCCTGACTCCTAGTCTGAAGAAGGGTCTCGACCCTTCGCTCCATAGATGCTGCTGCACCCGCTGAGTTTCTCCAGCATTTTTGTGTACCTAAGATTGTTAAGGGCTTGGACACGCTAGAGGCAGGAAACATGTTTTTCCTCTCTTTTTTCACACAGAGAGTGGTGAATCTCTGGAACTCTCTGCCACAGAGGGTAGTTGAGGCCAGTTCATTGGCTATATTTAAGAGGAAGTTAGATGTGGCCCTTGTGGCTAAGGGGATCAGGGGGTATGGAGAGAAGGCAGGTACGGGATACTGAGTTGGATGATCAGCCATGATCATATTGAATGGCGGTGCAGGCTCGAAGGGCCGAATGGCCTCTACTCCTGCACCTAATTTCTATGTTTTCTATGTTCCCGATGTTGGGTGAGTCCAGAACTGGGCTGGTGTACTCTGGTCCAGGACTCTCCCACTTGCAGAAATATCCTCCCCACCTCCAGGCCTTTCATTGTTCCGTACGTTTCAATGAGGAACCCCCCCTCATCCTTCTGACCTCCAGTGCCTTCAAATGCTCCTCGTATGTTAATCTAATCAACCCCAGGATCATTCACGCATATCTCCTCTGGACTCTCTCCAACCTCCTCAGATTATGGTGGACAAAAGTGCTGGAGAAACTCAGCGGGTGCGGCAGCATCTATGGAGCGAAGGAAATAGGCAACGTTTCGGGACGAAACGTTGCCTATTTCCTTCGCTCCATAGATGCTGCCGCACCCGCTGAGTTTCCCCAGCACTTTTGCCTACCTTCAATTCTCCAGCATCTGCAGTTCCTTTTTAAACAGTTAATAATGGCCTGTTTCCTTGCTTTTTGAAACCTTTCATTCATTCATCTATCTCTCCACATCACCATCTGTATCTCTCGTCTCCCTCTCCCCCTGACTCCTAGTCTGAAGAAGGGTCTCGACCCGAAGCGTCGCCCATTCCTTCTCTCCAGAGACGCTGCCTGTGTCCCGCTGAGTTACTCCAGCGTTTTGTCCCTTATCTGTGCGTTGTCCTGTGTTTTTGTTTTGAAGCACTGTGCCACCAGCTGTGTGGAATGAGCATTACAACCAAAGATCATACAGCGAGCAAGATGGTCCACTCCTTGAAAAAGACGTAGTACGGTCATGGGTAATTTTCGGCCCCATTTCCGTAACCGGCTTCCGTCTCCGCACCAAAGATCCCGTCAGTCATAGCGGAGCAAAGACACTATTGCGGAGACGGAAGCCGGTTACAGAAACATCCTCGTAAAAATCAAAGTTCTTCGGTAAAAATCTTCTCCTCGTTTTCAGAATTATAATTTATTTCTGTTTATTTTCACACAGAGAGTGGTGAATCTCTGGAACTCTCTGCCACAGAGGGTAGTTGAGGCCACAGTTCATTGGCTATATTTAAGAGGGAGTTAGATGTGGCCCTTGTGGCTAAGGGGATCAGGGGGTATGGAGAGAAGGCAGGTACGGGATACTGAGTTGGATGATCAGCCATGATCATATTGAATGGCGGTGCAGGCTCGAAGGGCCGAATGGCCTCTACTCCTGCACCTAATTTCTATGTTTCTATTAACGCAAACTGTTACCCCCCCGCAACGTTCATCACGCTGCGAGTCGGTTCGGGTTACTGCAATGGATGAAAAAAAAGGCCCAGCCCTGTTGCGTACTACACGTCAGCCCGTTGCCTTTAGCAGGAGTGGTCTATCTCGCTCCGCTCTTGGATCTTTGATTGCAACTGCCCCCACCAGCGCCGGCACTTGTCAAAACACTCACCAGGCCCCCGCTAGATCTCCCGGTTGCTATCCTTCCCGATCCCACGCGGACCTTCCAATCCTGGGCCTCCTCCATTACCAGATTGAGGCCACACGCAAACTAGAGGAGCAGCACCTCATATTCCACCTGAGTCGCTCACAACCCAAAGGTGTGAACAGTGAATTCTCCAAGTTTAGGAACTAATCACAAGTCCTCTCTTCTCCTCGCCCCCCCTTTCTTTCCCCCTCTCTGCACATTGGGCCGAAGGGCCTATTTCCGCACAGTACCTCTAAAGTCATAAGACCCCCCCCCATTGTTCATCGTTATCACTCAATGTTGCCACCAGACTGTGAGTTTAGTTTAGTTTAGAGAAACAGCGCGGAAACAGGCCCTTCGGCCCACCGGGTCCGTGCCGATCAGCGATCCCCGCACACTAACTCCACCGTACACACACACACTAGGGGCATTGTTTACATTTACCAAGCCAACCTGTACGTCTTTGGAGTGTGCGAGGAAACGGAAGATCTCGGAGAAAACCCAACGCAGGTCACGGGGAGAGCGTGCACACTCCGTGCAGACGGCACACAGGTCACGGGGAGAGCGTGCAAACTCCGTACAGACAGCACCCGTAGTCGGCATGGAACCCGGGTCTCCGGCACTGCATTCACTGTAATGCAGCAACTGTATCGCTGTGCTAACGTGACTGCAACCAGGCCAAAGTGTTACGCCTCACGGAATTAATTCTTTCTTCGCCCCCACTAGATGCTGGATCGTGGACGTGGTCGAGGATAAAGCCATTCTGCTCTACGTGGATTCGGGCAACACGGCGTGCGTGCCGGCAGCGGCCGTCAAGTCTCTGGACAAAGACGAGTTCTGGAACGTCCCTCCCCTGGTGCAACCCTTCGTCCTCCATCAAGGCAAGTCTGCTGACGGTCTCAGCTCCGCTGAAGGTTAATCCCCGGGATGGCGGGACTGTCTTACGCTGAGAGAACGGAGCGGCTGGGCTTGTATACTCTGGAGTTTGGAAGGGTGAGAGGGGATCTCATTGAAACATATAAGATTATTAAGGTGGTCTGAAGAAGGATTTCGGCCCGAAACGTTTCCTATCTCTTAAGGACCTTTTCTTAAGGGGTTGGACAGGCTAGATGCAGGAAGATTGCTCCCGATGTTGGGGAAGTCCAGGACAAGGGGTCACAGCTTAAGGATAAGGGGGAAATCCTTTAAAACCGAGATGAGAAGAACCTTTTTTAACACAGAGAGTGGTGAATCTCTGGTACTCTCTGCCACAGAGGGTAGTTGAGGCCAGTTCATGGGCTATATTTAAGAGGGAGCTAGATGTGGCCCTTGTGGCTAAGGGGATCAGCGGGTATGGAGAGAAGGCAGTGATGGGATACTGAGTTGGATGATCAGCCATGATCATATTGAATGGCGGTGCAGGCTCGAAGGGCGGAATGGCCTACTCCTGCACCTGATTTCTATGTCTATGTTTCTATCTCCTTCGCTCCATAGATGCTGCTGCACCCGTTGAGTTTCTCCAGCATTTTTGTGTACCTAAGATTGTTAAGGGCTTGGACACGCTAGAGGCAGGAAACATGTTCCCGATGTTGGGGGGGAGTCCAGAACTGGGCTGGTGTACTCTGGTCCAGTACTCTCCCACTTGCGGAAATATCCTCCCCACCTCCAGGCCTTTCATTGTTCCGTACGTTTCAATGAGGAACCCCCCCTCATCCTTCTGACCTCCAGTGCCTTCAAATGCTCCTCGCATGTTAATCTAATCAACCCCAGGATCATTCACGCAAACCTCCTCTGGACTCTCTCCAACCTCCTCAGATTACGGTGGACAAAAGTGCTGGAGAAACTCAGCGGGTGCGGCTTCATCTATGGAGCGAAGGAAATAGGCAACGTTTCGGGACGAAACGTTGCCTATTTCCTTCACTCCATAGATGCTGCTGCACCCGCTGAGTTTCTCCAGCACTTTTGCCTACCTTCAATTCTCCAGCATCTGCAGTTCCTTTTTAAACAGTTAATAATGGCCTGTTTCCTTGCTTTTTGAAACCTTTCATACATTCATCCTCTTATCTCTCTCTACATCACCATCTGTATCTCTCGTCTCCCTCTCCCCCTGACTCCCAGTCTGAAGAAGGGTCTCGACCCGAAGCGTCGCCCATTCCTTCTCTCCAGAGACGCTGCCTGTGTCCCGCTGAGTTACGGGGCTGTCCCACTGTACGAGCTAATTCAAGAGTTCTCCCGAGTTTCCCCAGATTCGAACTCGGAGAATTACGGGAATTACGTTCCTTCTTGAACCTCCTCAGATTATGGGGCCCACAACTGTGCAGAATTTTCCAAGCCATAGTGGCATACAGTCTCAGCGTTACCACCTTTGCTTCTGAATTCTAGTCCCCTTGAGATGAAA
Source organism: Leucoraja erinaceus (assembly GCF_028641065.1). Taxonomy (NCBI): domain Eukaryota; kingdom Metazoa; phylum Chordata; class Chondrichthyes; order Rajiformes; family Rajidae; genus Leucoraja; species Leucoraja erinaceus. Next base: position 212,259 of record NW_026575352.1, on the reverse strand, counting down.
GCTTTGCCTTTTCGTTAGAACAGCAGTGGGAAATAACCATTCGGCGTGACAGAGAAAATAGGTGGAGGAGTAGAGGCCATTCGGCCCTTCGAGTCTGCACCGCCATTCAATGCGATCATGGCTGATCATCCAACTCGGTATCCTGTACCTGCCTTCTCTCCATACCCCCTGATCCCTCTAGCCACATCTAACTCCCTCTTAAATATAGCCAATGAACTCGCCTCAACTACCTTCTGTGGCAGAGAATTCCACAGATTCACCACTCCCTGTGCGAAAAATGTTTTCCTCATCTCGGTCCTAAAAGATTTCCCCCTTATCCTTAAACTGTGTGGCCCCTTGTTCTGAACTTCCCCAACATCGGGAACAATCTTCCTGCATCTAGCCTGTCCAACCCCTTAAGAATTTTGTAAGTTTCTAGAAGATCCCCCCTCAATCTTCTAAAGTCTAGCGAGTATAAACCAAGTCTATCCAGTCTTTCTTCATATGAAAGTCCTGACATCCCAGGAATCAGTCTGGTGAACCGTCTCTGCACTCCCTCTATGGCAAGAATGTCCTTCCTCAGATTAGGAGACCAAAACTGTACGCAATACTCCAGGTGTGGTCTCACCAAGACCCTGTACAACTGCAGTAGAACCTCCCTGCTCCTATACTCAAATCCTTTTGCTATGAATGCTAACATACCTGTACCAACCCTTGCCAATCTGTGTGAAAAATGTCTTTCTCATCTCGGTCCTAAAAGATTTCCCCCTTATCCTTAAACTGTGTGTGTGTGGCCCCTTGTTCTGAACTTCCCCAACATCAGGAACAATCTTCCTGCATCTAACCTGTCCAACCCCTTAAGAATTTTGTACGTTTCTAGAAGATCCCCCCTCAATCTTCTAAATTCTAGCGAGTACAAGTCGAGACTATCCAGTCTTTCCAGTGACAATGCGTCGTCTTATTCCTTTGAACAGGAGTCCTGGGCAATCATAAGATGGATGGAACCATACTGAAGGGAAGTGTTATCGGATGTCACGAGGCAGAGGTACTAAAACAAGCGGCAATTTTCAGCGTCATCGAAATAAGAAAGAGTGCAGGGAAAGGGGGGGGGGAGGGAGTGGAGTGTGTGTGTGTGTGTGGGAAATCCTCGAGGTGACGAGGCAGGCATCTCCATGTCTTTGTGAGGATTAGAAATATAAATAGGTGCAGGAGGAGGCCATTCGGCCCTCCGAGCCAGCACCGCCATTCATAGAAACATAGAAAATAGGTGCAGGAGGAAGCCATTTGGCCCTTCGAGTCCAATATGATCATGGCTGATCATCCCGATGTTCCCGATGTTGGGGAAGTCCAGGACAAGGGGTCACAGCGTAAGGATAAGGGGGAAATCCTTTAAAACCGAGATGAGAAGAACTTTTTTCACACAGAGAGTGGTGAATCTCTGGAACTCTCTGCCGCAGAGGGTAGTTGAGGCCACAGTTCATTGGCTATATTTAAGAGGGAGTTAGATGTGGCCCTTGTGGCTAAGGGGATCAGGGGGTATGGAGAGAAGGCAGGTACGGGATACTGAGTTGGATGATCAGCCATGATCATATTGAATGGCGGTGCAGGCTCGAAGGGCCGAATGGCCTACTCCTGCACCTAATTTCTATGTTTTCTATCCTCAATCAGTACCCCGTTCCTGCTTTCTCCCCATATCCCTTGATTCCGTTAGCCCCTAGAGCTAAATCTAACTCTATTGAAAACACCCAGAGAATTGGCCTCCACTGGCTTCTGTGGCAGAGAATTCCACATTTACAACTCTCTGGGTGAAAAGGTTTTTCCTCATCTCAGTCCTAAATGGCCGACCCCTTATTCTTAAACTGTGTGTGACCCCTGGTTCTGGACTCCCCCAACATGGGGAACATTTTTCCTGCATCTAGCCTGTCCAATCCCTTTAAGAATTTTTATATGTTTCTACAAGATCCCCTCTCATCCATCTAAATTCCAGGGAATACAAGCCCAGTCGACCCATTCTTTCATCATATGTCAGTGCTGCCATCCCGGGAATGAACCCGGTTTGGATGCTAGTTTAGAGAACGTATCCGATCACAGCCTGTGAATGGGAGTGAATGAAGAAGTCCCCTGTTATTCTGGCGATAATATATTGATACTGGAGATGGCTGGGGAACACACAATCCAAGTACAGGCCTCCATTCACCCAGTCGCACTGTAACCTGCTTTTGCTGAATGAAATGTCTATTTCTCAAGCCATCAAAGTTAAAAGACATAATTGTAATGAGGAGAATGCAAGTCAACACCAGAGGTCTTGAGTGCCAATTAAGTATACACCCATTGACATCTGACTGGTTAAACATAGAAAATAGGTGCAGGAGTAGAGGCCATTTGGCCCTTCGAGCCTGCACCGCCATTCGATATGATCATGGCTGATCATCCAACTCAGTATCCCGTGCCTGCCTCTGATTAAAAAATGATTTTCTCATCTCGGTCCTAAAAGACTTCCCCCTTATCCTTAAACTGTGACCCCTTGTTCTGGAACTGCAGTTGTACAGGATCTTGGTGAGACAACACCTGGACTATTGCGTACAGTTTTGGTCTCCTAATCTGAGGAAGGACATTCTTGCCATAGAGGGAGTACAGAGAAGGTTCACTAGACTGATTCCTGGGATGTCAGGACTTTCATATGAAGAAAGACTGGATCACATTCAATATGATCATGGCTGATCATCCAACTCGGTATCCCATCCCTGCCTTCTCTCCATACCCCCTGATCCCTTTAGCCACAAGGGCCACATCTAACTCCCTCCTAAATATAGCCAATGAACTGTGTGGCCTCAACTACCTTCTGTGGCAGAGAATTCCACAGATTCACCACTCTCTGTGTGAAAAATGATTTCTCATCTCGGGTCTAAAAGACTTCCCTCTTGTCCTTAAACTGTGACCCCTCGTTCTGGATTTCCCCAACATCGTGAATAATCTTCCTGCATCTAGCCTGCTTGTCCAATCCCTCTTAAACCCTTAAGAAACAGAGTCTGATTAGACTAGGTAGACAAAAGTGCTGGAGGAACTCAGCGGGTGCAGCAGCATCTATGGAGCGAAGGAAATAGGCAACGTTTCGTGCCGAAACGTTGCCTTCGCTCCATAGATGCTGCTGCACCCGCTGAGTTCCTCCAGCACTTCTGCCTACCTTCGATTTTCCAGCATCTGCAGTTCCTTCTTAAAAACTGATTAGACTGGGATCTGATTTTAAACTTCTGTGGAGTAAGACTGTTTTTGTTTCTCTCTCTCTCTCTCTACATGCGCACACACACACACAACAACAAAAAGCCCCACATCCTGAAATTTTCCCAGTCAGATGACAACTGAAGCAAGCATTGAGCGGAGGGGACAAAGCAGCCGATACTTCAAGAATAAAGTTATGAATGGATAAACACAAGCATTTTGTATCGGCCCTTGGTATTCCAGAGTACTAGGCGGGGGAGGGGCACAGACGTGGCACACGTCTGACACACGGGCGGAGTGGGGGGGGGGGGAGGAGAGGGATGAATTGGCAAGGAGGGGGGCAGACATTCACGAGCCCGTCCGTCAGCAGAGACCAAGAGTCCACTCACCATGTAGAGTTGCCCCGAACAACCGCAGTCACACTATGCCCGCTCTGCTTCTCCACCGGGCAAGTCTACTCCCTGGATGTCGAGACATCTCCAACAAGGCACAAGGCGAGGATAGATAGACGCAGAGACCATTGCAAATTCCCCGCCACCACCCCCCCCCCCCCCACACACACATCACAAAGGAGCCCCCAGGGTCAGGCAGGAAAACAAAAAGCTGCAGTCATTAATAAACTGTAATGATTGTTTCAGAAAGATACACATCTTCACAAAACCAGCATACATTTTAAACAACAACAACAACAAAAATAGAAAAAAGGTGCGTGTGAAGAAGAAAAAATACATTAAAGGTCCACATTGATGCCTAGTGAGAGGGAAGTGGGTATGGGGGAAGAGGGGCAAAAATGAAACAAAAACTAGATGTAAAATTGATCGAATCTATTCAAAATCCAGTTTACATGAAGTGGATTTGAGAGTCTGCAGGAGCAGGACGCCGAGAACAGGGTCTGGCAACAGACAAGGAGTTTGCAGTATTTGTCCGTGAGTGTACAGATGTATACTTGTATATACAGGTTTTTATTTTATAGTGAGTATATGATCCAAGGGTCCGATTGAAGCCCATCCGTCTCACAGGGGAAGAGGCAGCTACTGATAAAATGGAGTTTTTTTCCCCAACTGGTGCAGCTTAATTGGTCCTGAAGCACACACAGGGCAGCCGGCCGGGTTAACCATCCTCCTTGGGTGGGGTATACCAACCTGCGGGCACAAAGAAATCAAACGTCAACAATGGCTGCCTCTACAACTAAAGAGCCTGTCCCACTTTCATCATCATCATCCTATATTGGGGTGGGAGATTGCAACCTTCACCTGTTTCGACGAATGCAATCAACCCGGCGTGCACAATCAAATAAGATCAAATAGAACAAGTTGTCCTACAACTTTAGGCTGTGCAAGAAGAAGATCATCCTATATTGTCATCTCGCACAGTGCAAAATGAGAAGACGTTTGTTTCCCAGGGAATACTGGAGCATCGCACATAAAACTTAAACATCTCACGCATAAATACAAACGATTTTTAAAAATCCAGCTCCTGATAAAAAACAGTACGAATAGTTTAAAGAAAAGTGCTGGTAAAAAAAGCAACATTAAAATACAAGTGAAACACAGTCATAAAATGTCCAGGGCAGTGGCCTGAGCCAGTGTTATTACTCAGTGCCAGTTATTAAATTGTCAGTGCAAAAGCAGCAGAATCAGGTGGTTCTCGACCTCTGCTGAGTTTGCCCTCGACTCATACTCGCAGCATGGTCGTCACGAGGTCTTAGGCAGGTTGTGATGCTGGTCGTAGGTACTCGTGGCATCGAGTAGGTCGGGGCGTGAAAAATGTCCACGAGTGAAAAAAGGTCGTGAAAGTGGGACAGGCTGCAAGTAAAGGGCCTGTCCCACTATGGAGACCTTATTGGCGAGTTTAGGAGACTCAGCTCGCCACAAGCTGGCAACATGGTCGCAGCTGGTTTGCGGTGAGTCTCCTTCACGGTTGAGAGTAGTTCCCGCGTAGTGGTCACTGCTCGCGGCCTCGGTATGGTGGCGGAATTTTTTTCAACATGTTGAAAAATGTTCCGCGCCCAAAAATTGGCCGGCGTGGAGAAAATCTATACATTTGTAGTCGTAGGTTTAGTCAAAGTAGGTCGCAGTAGGTTGGCATGTTATCGAAGGTAGTCATAGATAGGGTTAGTATATTCGCCTTTGCTCATTTCAATCAATCAATCAATATTTATTACATGTCATATGAACCTCAGTGAGGCTCAAACGAAACTCCGTTTCCACAGCCATACAGACAAAGACAATTTCCTACAGACATACACACAATTCAATTTACAGAAACATCCATCACAGTGAACCCACTGTGATGGAAGGCAAAGTCTTTTCTCTCCCCTGTTCTCATTTCTCTCCCGATGTCCAAGCCCCCAGGCGGGCGATGATAAGTCCCACGGCCATTTTTAGGCCGCGCGGGGCGATGTACGGCCCCACTCCTGGTCTAAATGTCACAAAGGTGGACGCTGGAATGTCCCACGGCCATGAAGCCGCGCCGGGCGATGTGCTGCCCCGCTCCAGGTCATTCCAACCCCGCTACACGGGCTAGAGAAGTTGCGTTGCGGGAGCTCCGGCAGCGGTCTCTCCATTTCAATGGCTCGTTGATAGTCGAAGCTGGTCTTCTACATAGTCGAAGGACGACAACTTTTCAGCGATTCAACAAGACCAGGCCAGTCTCCTAAACTCGCCAATAAGGTCGTCATAGTGGGACAGGCCTTTAAGAATTTAATTGTTCTATGATAAGATATGATAGAATTATATTTATCCCAGGAGGGAAATTTTTAAGAAAGAACTACAGATGCTGGAAACATCGAAGGTAGACAGAAATGCTGGAGAAACTCAGCGGGTGAAGCAGCATCTATGGAGAGAAGGAATGGGCGACGTTTTGGGTCGAGATCCTTCTTCAGTCACAGTGTAACCAGCAGCTGTAGTTCCTTAATAACCCAGAGATGCTGCCTGACCCGCTGAGTTGCTACAGCACTCTGAAACGTCACCTATCCATGTTCTCCACAGATGCTGCCTGACCCGCTGAGTTACTCCAGCACTCTGTGAAACGTCACCTATCCATGTTCTCCCCAGATGCTGCCTGACCCGCTGAGTTACTCCAGCACTCTGTGAAATGTCACCCATCCATGTTCTCCACAGATGCTGCCTGACCCGCTGAGTTACTCCAGCACTCTGTGAAACGTCACCTATCCATGTTCTCCACAGATGCTGCCTGACCCGCTGAGTTACTCCAGCACTCTGTGAAACATCACCTATCCATGTTCTCCACAGATGCTGCCTGACCCGCTGAGTTACTCCAGCACTCTGTGAAACGTCACCTATCCATGTTCTCCACAGATGCTGCCTGACCCGCTGAGTTACTCCAGCACTCTGTGAAACGTCACCTATCCATGTTCTCCACAGATGCTGCCTGACCCGCTGAGTTACTCCAGCACTCTGTGAAACGTCACCTATCCATGTTCTCCACAGATGCTGCCTGACCCGCTGAGTTACTCCAGCACTCTGTGAAACGTCACCTATCCATGTTCTCCACAGATGCTGCCTGACCCGCTGAGTTACTCCAGCACTCTGTGAAACGTCACCTATCCATGTTCTCCACAGATGCTGCCTGACCCGCTGAGTTACTCCAGCTTTTTGCGTCTATCTTCAGTTTCAAATCAGCACCTGCAGTTCCTTCCGACACAAAAGGCCAGAGTCACCACCCGCAAAGCTTAAAGGTGATAAGCCTAACACGTGGTTGGGGTTTAGCCTGCTCTGTTTGCAGTTCTTACCATTTTTCTCATGAATCTGGACCAGCGATTTATAGGACTGCTGGGCTCTGCTCAAACTGTACTGTGACTGAAAGGAGGAAAAGACTGGTTAGAAAAGAGCCCAGTGTATTCCTGTAGAATCTCCCAGCCTCACTGGACATTCCCACACGCTAGCTAGAGAAACAGCAGCTCATATTTCACTTGGGCAGTTTACAACCCAGCAGTATGAATATTAATTCTCCCCTTTCAAGTAAACCGCTGCATTCCCTCTCTGTCCCATCCTGATACTCTTGCTAATTTCACCGTTTCAAGAGAGAGTTACATTTAGCTCTTAGGGCTAAAGGAATCAAGGGATATGGGGAGAAAACATTCCCTCTCTGTCCCATCTGATTCTCTTGCTAATTTCACCGTTTCAAGAGAGAGTTACATTTAGCTCTTCGGGCTAAAGGAATCAAGGGATATGGAGAGAAAGCAGGAACGGAGGTACTGATTGCGGATGATCGGCCATGGTCGGTGCTGGCCAGAAGGGCCGAATGACCTACTCCTGCACCTATTGTCTATGTTTGTATCCTTTCATTATCAGCCCGCCTCCAGCCAACAATGAACCATTGTGGGCCCCACCTTTCCTAAGTCATCGATGCAGGCTCTGCTTTGTCTGGTCCTTTCTCACACCTCCACCCCTCCCCGGCTCTCTGCCTGAAGAAGGGTCTCGACCCATTCCTTCCCTCCAGAGACGCTACCTGACCCTGACGCTGAGTTACTCCGGCACTTTGTATCTATCAAGGCCTATGGTATGTTATGCTGGTCCTCACCGGCCAAGTCATAGAGTATAATAGAGTCGGGAAGTCGTGTTGCAGTTTTATAGAAGATTGAGGGGGGGATCTGATAGAAACTTACAAAATTCCTAAGGGGTTGGACAGGCTAGATGCAGGAAGATTGTTCCCGATGTTGGGGAAGTCCAGAACAAGGGGTCACAGTTTAAGGATGAGGGGGAAAATCATTTAGGACCGAGATTAGAGGGTTTTTTTTCACACAGAGAGTGGTAAATCCGTGGAATTCTCTGCCACAGAAAGTAGTTGAGGCCACAGTTCATTGGTTATATTTAAGAGGGAGTTGGATGTGGCCCTTGTGGCTAAAGGGATCGGGGGTATGGAGAGAAGGCAGGTACAGGATACTGAGTTGGATGATCAGCCATGATCATATTGAATGGTGGTGCAGGCTCGAAGGGCCGAATGGCCTCTACTACTGCACCTATTTTCTATGTTTCTATAGGATGTTGGTTACTCCACACGGGGAGTTCTGGCCGTCCCGTTGCAGGAGAGACATGGAGGGCTTGTACACTCTGGAGTTTAGAAGGATGAGAGGGATTCCTCATTGAAACATATAAAATTGTTAAGGGCTTGGACACGCTAGAGGCAGGAAATATGTTCCCGATGTTGGGGGAGTCCAGAACCAGGGGCCACACACAGTTTAAGAATAAGGGGTCGGCCATTTAGAACGGAGACGAGGAAGCACTTTTTCTCACAGAGAGCGGTGAGTCTGTGGAATTCTCTGCCTCAGAGGGCGGTGGAGGCCGGTTCTCTGGATACTTTCAAGAGAGAGCTAGATAGGGCTCTTAAAAATAGCGGAGTCAGGAGATATGGGGAGAAGGCAGGAACGGGGTACTGATTGGGGATGATCAGCCATGATCACATTGAATGGCGGTGCTGGCTCGAAGGGCCTACTCCTGCACCTATTGTCTAGGGGTGGAGGCAGATACGATCGTGGCATTTGAGGCTCTTGGTTGGGCATGTGTGCAAGTGCAGGGGAGAGAAGGATATGGCTTGTGTACAGGGGACGGAGATTAGTTTAACATAGCATCATGTTATTGATTTGGGACGATCAGCCATGATCACAATGAATGGCGGTGCAGGCTCGAAGGGCCGAATGGCCTCCTCCTGCACCTATTGTCTATGTTTGGCATAGACATTGTGGATGGATGGGCCTGTTCTTGTGCTGTACTGCTCTATGTTCCACAACACCAGGGAGATCTGTGAGGCAGCAGCGGGTAGAGCTGCTGCCTCACAGCGCCAGAGACCCGGCTTCGATGCTGACCACGGGTGCTGTCTGTACGGAGTTTGCACGTTCTCTCCCCGTGACCTGCGTGGGTTTTCTACGGCTTCCTCCCACACTCCAAAGACCTGCACGTTTGTAATTGACTTTGGTAAAATTGTCGGGGATTGTTGGCCGGCACGGACTCGGTGGGCCGAAGGGCCTGTTTCCGTGTTGCATCTCTAAACTAAATTGAACTAAATTCACCCACACATCTTCAATAATTCATCAGAGGGCACGTTCTATCTACTGCCTCATCCAATAACACATTATTGCATTAATAAGTTATCATTAAGCATTCATTGGTTAGAGCGTCGAGGAAAAGTCATCATTCACGTCTCATTTGCCTTGGACTGAGCTATTTAAGAAACAATCAAGTTGCAAGGTGTTGTGTAGATCAGAGCAATCTAGGCACGCAGTTAAGACTCAAAATGCCGGAGTAGCTCAGCGGGACAGGCAGTATCTCCCGAGAGAAGGAATGGGCGACGTTTCGGGTCGAGACCCTTCTTCAGACTGATGGCAGGGGAGGGGGCGGGAGAGATAGAATGCAGGCGGAGACAGTAAGACTGGTGGGAGAACTGCGAAGGGGGGGGGGGGGGGGGGGGGGGGGTGGTGGGGGGATGGTGAGAGAAAGAGAGATTTGCGGGGGGATGGTGGGAGAGGTTAAGGCGGACTGAGAGAGAGATTTGCACTTGGCCTCACTCGACAGTGGAGGAGCCTGCCCAGGAACATGCATTTCACGCGTTGTCTCTGTACTGTACACTGACAATGACAATATAAATTGAATCTGAATCTGAGGACTGAAAGGTCAGATTGGGAATGGGAGGGAGGGGGAGTTGAAGTGCTGGGCCACCGTGAGATCAGGTAGGTTAAGGCGGACTGAGCGGAGGTGTTCAGCGAAACGATCGCCGAGCCTGCGCCAGCTACATAGTTCACGTCACGCGTGGCCCAAAAGCACTTTAGCTTTCGTCAGTCAGAGTACTGAGTATAGATGTGAGGAGGTCAAAAAGGACAAAGGACACCATACGGTGTAGTGAAATTTGTCTTGTTATACAAGATATTGGTGAGGCCACATTTAGGATCGTGTGTTGAGTTTTGGAAGGATGTTGTCAAGCTAGAAAGGGTGCGGAGAAGATTTACGAGGATGTTGCCAGGCCTGAACTAGAAGGAGAAGTTGAGCAGGCTGGGTCTCTATTCCCTGGAGCGCAAGGCGATGAGGGGCAATCTTATACAGGTGTACACAGTCGTGATAAAGAATAGATTGGGTAGATGCCCAGAGTCTGTAGCTCAGAGTTGGGGAAAGAGAGATCCAGAGAACATAAGTTTAAGATTTGTTTAAGAAAGCACTGCAGATGCTGGAAAATCGAAGGGAGACAAAAATGCTGGAGAAACTCAGCGGGTGAGGCAGCATCTATGGAGCGAAGGAAATAGGTGACGTTTCGGGTCGAGACCCTTCTTCACAAAAATGCTGGAGGAACTCAGCGGCTGAGGCAGCATCTATGGAGCGAAGGAAATAGGTGACGTTTCGGGTCGAGACCCTTCTTCACAAAAATGCTGGAGAAACTCGGCGGGTGAGGCAGCATCTATGGAGCGAAGGAAATAGGTGACGTTTCGGGTCACGGACCCTTCTTCACAAAAATGCTGGAGAAACTCAGCGGCTGAGGCAGCATCTATGGAGCGAAGGAAATAGGTGACGTTTCGGGTCAGAGTCTGAAGAAGGGTCTCGTTTCTATGTCACTCATTTCTCTCATCCTCTCCATAGATGCTGCCTCACCCGCTGAGTTTCTCCAGCACTTTTCTCTACCTAAGTGTAAGGTTTAAAAGTGTTTTTGTTTGATGGAGGGTGGAGGGTGTCAGAGGACGTAGGTGAGGCAGGTAGGTAGGTAGGTGGGACTAGACAGTTCTATTCTACACATCCTGCAACATCCACAGGCAATAGACAGCCGTAGCTTGCAGATGACTTTCCCTTCTCAGCTCCACAAGTATTAACAACAATGGAAGATGTAAGGTAAAAAAGTTGTCATGCGTACCTCCCTTACCTTATTGGCCCCAAACTGGATCCTGGCCTTCCCTTTCACCAGCGTTGCACTGATTTGCATGATAACAGACTCGATAGAGTAGGCGCTGCTCCAGCCCTGGGGACAAGGTGCAACGTTTAATGTCGGCGAACAATCTACCAGGGTAGACAATAGAGACTAGGTGCAGGAGCAGGCCATTCGGCCCTTCGAGCCAGCACCGCCATTCACTGTGATTATCTGAATGGTGGCCGATTAGGAAAGGGGGAGATGCAACGAGACCTGGGTGTCATGGTACACCAGTCATTAAAAGTAGGCATGCAGGTGCAGCAGGCAGTGAAGAAAGCCAATGGTATGTTAGCATTCATAGCAAAAGGATTTGAGTATAGGAGCAGGGAGGTTCTGTTCTACTGCAGGTTACACAAAAAAGCTGGAGAAACTCAGCGGGTGCAGCAGCATCTATGGAGCGAAGGAAATAGGCAACGTTTCGGGCCGAAACCCTTCTTCAGACCCTCTGTTCTACTGCAGTTGTACAGGGTCTTGGTGAGACCACACCTGGAATATTGCGTACAGTTTTGGTCTCCTAATCTGAGGAAAGACATTCTTGCCATAGAGGGAGTACAGAGAAGGTTCACCAGACTGATTCCTGGGATGTCAGGACTTTCATATGAAGAAAGACTGGATAGACTCGGCTTGTACTCGCTAGAATTTAGAAGATTGACGGGGGATCTTATAGAAACTTACAAAATTCTTAAGGGGTTGGACAGGCTAGATGCAGGAAGATTGTTCCTGATGTTGGGGAAGTCCAGAACAAGGGGTCACCGTTTAAGGATAAGGGGGAAATCTTTTAGGACCGAGATGAGGAAAACATTTTTCACACAGAGTGGTGAATTCTGGAATTCTCTGCCACAGAAGGTAGTTGAGGCCACAGTTCAGTGGCTATAGTTAAGAGGGAGTTAGATGTGGCCCTTGTGGCTAAAAGGATCAGGGGGTATGGAGAGAAGGCAGGTACAGGATACTGAGTTGGATGATCAGCCATGATCATATTGAATGGCGGTGCAGGCTTGAAGGGCCGAATGGCCTCTACTCCTGCACCTATTTTCTATGTTTCTATCCCCAATCAGTACACCGTTCATGCCTTCTCCCCATATCCCCTGAATCCACTACCCCCTAGAGCCCTATCTAGCTCTCTCAGCATATGACAGCCCTGCCAACCGGGGAATTAACCTGGTGAACCTACGCTGGGCTCCCTCAATAGCAAGAATTAGGGGACCAAAACTGCACACATCCAGGAGTCCTTCCTCAAATTAGGGGACCAAAACTGCACACAATACTCCAGGTGTGGTCTCACTAGGGCTCTGTATAACTGCAGGAGGACCTCTTTGCTCCTGTATCCGATTCCTCTTGTTATAAAGGCCAACATGCCATTCGCTTTCTTCACTGCCTGCTGTACCTGTATGTTGCCAGGACTAGAGGCCTTGAGCTACATGGAGATGAGAAGCAGGTTGGAACCAGGGGCCACACACACAGTTTAAGAATAAGGGGTCGGCCATTAAATGACAAAGACGAGGAAACACTTCTTCACACAGAGAGTTGTGAGTCTGTGGAATTCTCTGCCTCAGAGGGCGGTGGAGGCCGGTTCTCTGGATACTTTCAAGAGAGAGCTAGATAGGGCTCTTAAAGATAGTGGAGTCAGGGTATATGGGGAGAAAGCAGGAACGGGTACTGATTGGGGATGATCAGCCATGATCACAGTGAATGGCGGTGCTGGCTCGAAGGGCCGAATGGCCTACCTCTGCACCTATCTTGTCTATTTTGTACACCTCTATAAGATCACCCCTCATTCTACTAGTGTAGTTGGGGCATGTTGGTCAGTGTGGACAAGTTGGGCTGAACTTTGGTTTGGTTTAGTTTAGAGATACAGCACGGAAACAGGCCCTTCGGCCCACCGGGTCCGTGCTGAACAGCAATCCGCGCACATTAACACTATATCCTACACACAATTCTAGGGGACAATTTTTGCATTTACCAAGCCAATTAACCTACAAACCTGTACGCCTTTGGAGTGTGGGAGGAAACCGAAGATCTCGGAGAAAATCCACGGGGAGAACGTGGACAAACTCCGTACAGACAGCGCCCGTGGTCGGGATGGAACCCGGGTCTCCGGCGCTGTGAGGCAGCAGCTCTACCCGCTGCGCCTCAGTGTGTCTGCCGTGTAGTTGGGGCATGTTGGTCAGTGTGGGCGGAACTGTTAAGACTGTAATGCCCCCTGTCCCACTTAGGAAACCTGAACGGAAACCTCTGGAGACTTTGCGCCCCCACCCAAGGTTTCCGTGCGGTCCCCGGAGTTTTTTTTGTCAGTCTCCCTACCTGCAACCTCCGGCAACCACCTGCAACCTCCGGGAACCGCAAGGGAGACCTTGGGTGGGGCGCAAAGTCTCCAGAGGTTTCCGCGCGAGGTTTACTCACTGGTAAGCTGACAGCCCACTCACCTGTTTCGTGAGCAGTTCCATGCAAATGGCTCCCCCTCCAAGGACGTAGCTGCAGATTTAAACAAAAGTTGTTAGATATTGTGGAGAGGAATCTCCGTTCGGGAGACAAAGCAGCAACTTATCGGTAGATAAAAAAAGCTGGAGAAACTCAGCGGGTGAGGCGGCATCTATGGAGCGAAAGAATAGGTGACGTTTCAGGTCGAGACCCGAAGGGTCTCGTCCCGAAACCATATAACAATTACAGCACGGAAACAGGCCATCTCGACCCTTCTAGTCCATGCCGAACACATAATCTCCCCTAGTCCCATATACCTGCGCTCAGACCATAACCCTCCATTCCCTTCCCATCCATATAACTATCCAATTTATTTTTAAATGATAAAAACAAACCTGCCTCCACCACCTTCACTGGAAGCTCATTCCACACAGCCCCACTCTCTGAGTAAAGAAGTTCCCCCTCATGTTACCCCTAAACTTCAGTCCCTTAATTCTCATGTCATGTCCCCTTGTTTGAATCTTCCCTACTCTCAGTGGGAAAAGCTTTTCCACGTCAACTCTGTCTATCCCTCTCATCATTTTAAAAACCTCTTATCAAGTCCCCCCTTAACCTTCTGCGCTCCAAAGAATAAAGCCCTAACTTGTTCAACCTTTCTCTGTAACTTAGTTGCTGAAACCCAGGCAACATTCTAGTAAATCTCCTCTGCACTCTCTCTATTTTGTTGACATCCTTCCTATAATTAGGCGACCACAATTGTACACCATACTCCAGAATTGGCCTCACTAATGTCACCTATTCCTTCGAAAGAAGGGTCTCGACCCGAAACGTCACCCATTCCTTCGCTCCATAGATGCTGCCTCACCCGCTGAGTTTCTCTAGCATTTTTATCTACCTTCGATTTTTCCAGCATCTGCAGTTCCTTCTTAAACAAGCAGTAACTTAGTGATCGCTTGACCAAACACTTAAGTGTGTTTTAGCTAAAAAAACGAACAGCAACTCCCCTTCCAAGTTCTTTTTTTTTTCCCTTCTGTTCCATTTTGTTGTTACAATTCTGCCGCTTGCCAGATTTAAGGAAGCTAATGGAATTTTGGCCTTCATAACAAGACGATTTCAGTATAGGAGTAGAGAGGTTCTTCTGCAGTTGTACAGGGCTCTGGTGAGACCACATCTGGAGTATTGTGTACAGTTTTGCTCTCCTAATTTGAGGAAGGACATCCTTGCGATTGAGGCAGTGCAGCGTAGGTTCACGAGATTGATCCCTGGGATGGCGGGACTGTCATATGAGGAAAGATTGAAAAGACTAAGCTTGTATTCACTGGAGTTTAGAAGGATGAGGGGAAGATCTTATAGAAACATTATAAAAGGACTGGACAAGCTAGATGCTTGTCAACAAAATAGAGAGAGTACAGAGGAGATTTACTAGAATGTTGCCTGGGTTTCAGCAACTAAGTTACAGAGAAAGGTTGAACAAGTTAGGGCTTTATTCTTTGGAGCGCAGAAGGTTAAGGGGGGACTTGATAAGAGGTTTTTAAAATGATGAGAGGGATAGACAGAGTTGACGTGGAAAAGCTTTTCCCACTGAGAGTAGGGAAGATTCAAACAAGGGGACATGACTTGAGAATTAAGGGACTGAAGTTTAGGGGTAACATGAGGGGGAACTTCTTTACTCAGAGAGTGGTAGCTGTGTGGAATGAGCTTCCAGTGAAGGTGGTGGAGGCAGGTTCGTTTTTGTCATTTAAAAATAAATTGGATAGTTATATGGATGGGAAGGGAATGGAGGGTTATGGTCTGAGCGCAGGTATATGGGACTAGGGGAGATTATGTGTTCGGCACGGACTAGAAGGGTCGAGATGGCCTGTTTCCGTGCTGTAATTGTTATATGGTTATGCAGGAAAAATGTTCCCAATGTTGGGCGAGTCCAGAACCAGGGGCCACACACACAGTCTTATAATAAAGAGGAGGCCATTTAAGACTGAGGTGAGAAAAAACTTTTTCACTCAGAGAGTTGTGAATTTGTGGAATTCCCTGCCACAGAGGGCAGTGGAGGCCAAGTCACTGGATGGATTTAAGAGAGAGTTGGATAGAGCTCTAGGGGCTGGTGGAATCCAGGGATATGGGGAGAAGGCAGGCACGGGTTATTGATTGGGGACGATCATCGATGATCACATTGAATGGCGGTGCTGGCTCGAAGGGCCGAATGGCCTCCTCCTGCACCTAGTGTCTATTGTCTAACCGAAGAGCGCCTCCCATTCCAAGTTTTTCTTTTGTTCTCTTCTGTTCTGCTTTAGTTTTTTAATTCCGCCACTTGCCAGATTTATTTCTCCACGGAATAAATGTTGCAATTGACAACATTTGAGGAAAATCGTACTCACCCTCCAGAGAGCACTGGAGACACGACTCGTACAAAGGGCGGGTCGAAAGGGAAATTGTCCTGCGGGGAAAGAACGAGAGATGTGTTAGCGTTTGCGTCCACTCTGTGCAGATCATTTCCAAGTCAAGTCAAGTCAAGTCAAGTTTATTTGTCACATACACATACGAGATGTGCAGTGAAATGAAAGTGGCAATGCTCGCGGACGTTTGTGCAAAAGACAAACAACAAAACAACCAAACAAATTATAAACACAATCATAACACACATATTCTTTTACATAATAAATAATGGAAGGAAAAACGTTCAGTAGAGTTAGTCCCTGGTGAGATAGGCGTTTACAGTCCGAATTGCCTCTGGGAAGAAACTCCTTCTCAACCTCTCCGTTCTCACCGCATGGCAACGGAGGCGTTTGCCTGACCGTAGCAGCTGGAACAGTCCGTTGCAGGGGTGGAAGGGGTCTCTCATGATTTTGTTTGCTCTGGAGTTGCACCTCCTGTTGTATAGTTCCTGCAGGGGGGTGAGTGAAGTTCCCATAGTGCGTTTGTTCGGCCGAACGCACTACTCTCTGCAGAGCCTTCTTGTCCTTGGCAGAGCAATTCCCAAACCAGATGGTAATGTTCCCGGACAAGATGCTTTCCACCGCCGCTGCGTAGAAGCACTGGAGGATCCTCGGAGACACTCTGAATTTCCTCAATTGCCTGAGGTGGTAAAGGCGCTGCCTTGCCTTACTCACGAGTGCTGAGGCGTGTGATGCCCATGTCATATCCTCGGAGATGTGGACTCCCAGATATTTAAAACAGTTCACCCTATCCACAGGATCCCCATTTATACTCAATGGAGTGTACGTCCTCGGATGATGTTCCCTCCTAAAGTCCATGATCAGCTCCTTCGTTCAACAAGCCTAAGGGGCATCATGGTGGCGCAGCGGTAGAGTCGCAGCCTCACGGCGCCGGAGACCCGGGTTCCATCCCGACCACGGGCGCTCGGTCTGGTACGTTCTCCCCGTGACCCGCCCGGGCTTTCTCCGAGATCTTCGGTTTCCTCCCGCACTCCAAAGACGTGCAGGAACTGCAATGTCCCGCGTAAGCGAGGTACAGTGAAAAGCCGTGGTTGTGTTCTAGCCAGCCAGCGGAACAAATCATATACGATTACAATCGAGCCATTTACAGTGTACAGGGAATAATGTTTAGCGCAAGGTAAAGCCAGCAAAGTCCGATCAAAGGCAGACAAAAAATGCTGGAGAAACTCAGCGGGTGAGGCAGCATCGAATGGAGCAAAGGAATAGGTGACGTTTTGGGCTGAAACCCTAGAGGAGCCAGAGGGCTGAGGGAGAGCTGGGAAGGGGAGGAGACAGTAGGGGCTAGTTGAAATTGGAGAAGTCAATGTTCATGCTGCTGGGGTACAAACTAAAGATCCTATAGCGAGCAAGATAGTCCACTCGACGAAAAAGACGTCGTCGTCATGGGCAGAGTCGTGGGTAATTTTCGGCCCCATTTCCGTAACCGGCTTCCGTCTCCGCAACAAAGATCCCGTAGTGGAGCAAAGATACAGTGCAGAGAAGGAGTGCAGAGACGGTTCACCAGACTGATTCCTGGGATGTCAGGACAGTCTTATGAAGAAAGACTGGATAGACTTGGTTTATACTCTCTAGAATTTAGGAGATTGAGAGGGGATCTTATAGAAACTTACAAAATTCTTAAGGGGTTGGACAGGCTAGATGCAGGAAGATTGTTCCCGATGTTGGGGAAGTCCAGGACAAGGGGTCACAGCTTAAGGATAAGGGGGGAATCCTTTAAAACCGAGATGAGAAGAACTTTTTTCACACAGAGAGTGGTGAATCTCTGGAACTCTCTGCCACAGAGGGTAGTTGAGGCCAGTTCATTGGCTATATTTAAGAGGGAGTTAGATGTGGCCCTAAGGGCTAAAGGGATCAGGGGGTATGGAGAGAGGGCAGGTACAGGATATTGAGTTGGATGATCAGGCATGATCATATTGAATGGCGGTGCAGGCTCAAAGGGCCGAATGGCCTCTACTCCTGCACCTAATTTCTATGTTTCTATACTGGTGCGGAGACGGAAGCCGGTTACGGAAACATCCTCGTAAAAATAAAAGTTCTTTGGTAAAAATCTTCTCCACATTTTCAGAATTTTAATTTATTAACACAAACTGTTGCCCCGTAACGTTGATTACACTGCGAGTCGGGTCGGGTCCGGTTACAGAAATGGATGACAAATAGGCCCACGTTCCGCTCCGTTGCGTACTACACGTCAGCCCATTGAATTTAGCAGGGGTGGTCCATCTTGCTCCGCCATAGGATCTTTGGTAAGGGCTATCTGAAATTGGAGACGGCAATGTTTATGCCGCTGGGGTGCAGGCTGCCCAAGTGAAATACGAGGTGCTGCTCCTCCAATTACTGGTGGACTTCACTCTGGCCATGGAGGAGGCCCAGGACAGAAAGGACATCAGTCAGTGATGCTGGCAGTCGCCGAAAAAAAAAAAAAATGCCAAGTGGGACATCCCCAATCCCCTTTAGTGTGCGGGGATCGCTGGTCGGTCGGCACCAACTCAGCGGGCCGAAAGGCCTGGATCCAATAAATTAGACTAAAATGAAAAAGACTGGCGCAGGAAAGGGATGGTGGGATGGTGGCCCTCCCGACGACCCACAAACTCCGCTCCCCGATCGACGGTACTCACTTTAAAAGAGAAATTTAACAAAATGAAGTCAACGCCCTCTTTCTCTTTGAGGATTTGGAGGTCGTTGTGCAAAGCACTGTCCTGGTCGACCCTGGAAGTGAAACAGCGAGAATCAGTCACCAACAGCTGCATTTGTGTAGCGCCCTGTACAACAAAGCATGCTACTATTAAACAAAGGAATGGCAACCATCCTCTAGCAATACGGGATTATGTGGGAAAAGTCCCAACAAGCCTAAGGGGCGGCAGGGTGGAGCAGCGGGTAGAGCTGCTGCCTCACAGCGCCGGAGACCCGGGTTCCATATAACCATATAACAATTACAGCACGGAAACAGGCCATCTCGACCCTTCTAGTCCGTGCCGAACACATAATCTCCCCTAGTCCCATATACCTGCGCTCAGACCATAACCCTCCATTCCCTTCCCATCCATATAACTATCCAATTTATTTTTAAATGATAAAAACGAACCTGCCTCCACCACCTTCACTGGAAGCTCATTCCACACAGCCACCTGAGTAAAGAAGTTCCCCCTCATGTTACCCCTAAACTTCAGTCCCTTAATTCTCATGTCATGTCCCCTTGTTTGAATCTTCCCTACTCTCAGTGGGAAAAGCTTTTCCACGTCAACTCTGTCTATCCCTCTCATCATTTTAAAAACCTCTATCAAGTCCCCCCTTAACCTTCTGCGCTCCAAAGAATAAAGCCCTAACTTGTTCAACCTTTCTCTGTAACTTAGTTGCTGAAACCCAGGCAACATTCTAGTAAATCTCCTCTGTACTCTCTCTATTTTGTTGACATCGTTCCTATAATTAGGCGACCAAAATTGTACACCATACTCCAGAATTGGCCTCACCAATGCCTTGTACAATTTTAACATTACATCCCAACTTCTATACTCAATGCTCTGATTTATAAAGGCCAGCACACCAAAAGCTTTCTTTACCACCCTATCTACATGAGATTCCACTTTCAGGGAACTGTGCACAGTTATTCCCAGATCCCTCTGTTCACCTACATTCTTCAATTCCCTACCATTTACCATGTTCCATCCCGACCACTGGTGATTGTCTCTACGGTGTTTGCACGTTCTCCCCGTGAGTTTTCTCCGACATAGACAATAGACGGTGCAGGAGTAGGCCATTCGGTAAATTGGCTTGGTAAGTGTAAAAAATTAGGATGTAGTGTTAATGTGCGGGGGTCGCTGGTCAGCACGAACCCGGTGGGCCGAAGGGCCTGTTTACGTGCTGTATCTCTAAACTAAACCCAAAGTTCAGCCCAACTTGTCCACATTGACCAGCATGCCCCAAATACACCAGTAGAATGAGGGGAGATCTTATAGAGGTGTACAAAATAGATAATAGGTGCAGGAGTAGGCCATTTGGCCCTTCAGATTCAGATTCAATTTTAATTGTCATTGTCAGTGTACAGTACAGAGACAACGAAATGCACTAGACAACGAAATTAGACTTCGAGCCAACACCGCCATTCAATGGCCGATCATCCCCAATCAGTACCCCGTTCCTGCCTTCTCCCCATATCCCCTGACTCCGCTATCTTTAAGAGCCCTATCTAGCTCTCTCTTGAAAGCATCCAGCCTCCACCGCCCTCTGAGGCAGAGAATTCCAGACTCACAACTCTCTGTGAGAAAAAGTGTTTCCTCGTCTCCGTTCGAAATGGCCGACCCCTTATTCTTAAAATGTGTGTGGCCCCTGGTTCTAGACATCTTCGGTTTCCTCCCACTCTCCAAAGACGTGCAGGTTTGTAGATAGACGCAGCGTGCTGGAGGAGCTCAGCGGGTCAGAGAAGGAGTCTTACTGTCTCCGACTACATTCTATCAGTGTCCCACCCACTTCCCCTGACATCAGTCTGAAGAAGGGTCTTGACCCGAAACGTCGCCCATTCACGACTCTCTGGGTGAAAATAGTTTTTACTCACCTCAGTCTTAAATGGCCTTTCCTTTATTCTAAGACTGTGTGTGGCCCCTGGTTCTGGACTCGCCCAACATTTTTCCTGCATCTATCTTGTCCAGTCCTTTTTATAATTTTATGTTTCTCTAAGATCCCCCCCCTCATCTTTCTAAACTCCAGTGAATACAAGCCTAGTCTTTTCAATCTTTCCTCATATGACAGTCCCGCCATCCCAGGGGTCGATCTGGTGAACCTACGCTGCACTGCCTCAATCACAAGAATGTCCTTCCTCAAATTAGGAGACCAAAACTGGACACAATACTCCAGACGTGGTCTCACCAGAGCCCTGTACAACTGCAGAGGAAGAGGAGGGAGGAGGTGCAAAAGGGTCTACTCTACCATTCAATGCTGGCTGATGTCTGCCTCTTAATCCCATTCACCTGCCTTCTCCCCATAAGCCTTGATAGACACCCGTTCTAATCAAGAACTTGTCTGTCTATGCCTTAAAAAATATCCACTGACTTGGCCTCCACATCCCTCTGTGGCAATGAATTCCACAAATTAACTACCCACCGACTAACGAAGTTCCTCCTCACCTCATTATGATAAGAGCGCCCTTTAATTCTGAGGCTGTGACCACTGGTCCTAGACTCTCCCACCGAGAGAGTTGTGAATTTGTGGAATTCCCATCCACTGGTCCTAGACTCTCCCATCTTCAAATCCAGTGTTAAAACACATTTGTACTCCCTGGCTTTTGACCATGCCTGAGGCTTTGCTTCTGTTTGTGGTGTTTTTGATGTTTCTTTATTTTACATGTCTTTTCCCACTATTTCTTTTGATTGTTATTTTTGGTGTGTATTAACTTTTTTTGTCAATGATTAGTGATGTACAGCACTTTGTTGCAGCTATGTTTGTTTTTAAAGTGCTCTATAAATAAAATTATTATTATTATTATTAGTGGAAACATCCTCTCCACATCCACTCTATCCGGGCCTTTCACTATTCTGTAAGTTTCAATGAGGTTCTCCCCCCCCCCGCCCTCGTTCTTCTAAACTGCAGCGAGTACAGGTCCAGTGTCGTCAAACTCTCATCGTATGTTAACCCACTTGTTCCTGGGATGGTTCTTGCAAACCTCCTCTGGACCCTCTCCAGAGCCGGCAACATCCTTACTCAGATATATATATATAAAATTATAGAAGGACTGGACAAGCTAGATGCAGGAAAAATGTTCCCAGTGTTGGGCGAGTCCAGAACCAGGGGCCACACACAGTCTTAGAATAAAGGGGAGGTCATTTAAGACCGAGGTGAGAAAAAAACGTTTTCACTCAGAGAGTTGTAAATTTATGGAATTCCCATCCAGTGGAGGCCAAGTCACTGGATGGATTTAAGAGAGAGTTAGATAGAGCTCTAGGGGCTAGTGGAGTCAAGGGATATGGGGAGAAGGCAGGCACGGGTTATTGATTGGGGACGATCAGCCATGATCACAATGAACGGCGGTGCTGGCTCGAAGGGCCGAATGGCCTCCTCCTGCACCTATTTTCTATGTTTCTATATGGGAGTTCAAATTAGCCCATGTTGCTCCAAATGTGACCTGACCAGCGCCTTATAGAGAGAGGGTAGACAAAAATGCTGGAGAAACTCAGCGGGTGAGGCAGCATCTACGGAGCGAAGGAAATAGGCGACGTTTCGGGTCGAGACCCTCCTTGCACACAAACGGAAGGTCGGATCAGCGAGAGCCACTTACTTGAGGATCTTCACGTTCCAGTCGTATAAGCTGTCGTTGACGAGCTCGACTGCATAGTTTCCTAGTGGGGGGGGGGGGAAAGGATAAATAAATCAAATCAGCGCCCTGTACCAAAGGTCGTCAGAGCCCAGCGCAGACCTCCCACCGGCAACCGTCCACGCCCCAACTCCGATGTACAATTGACTGACAGCGCACTCTGCCGCACATCAAGAACGAACTGAATGAAGGGAACCCACAACTCGGTGTGCGAAGAGTTCCGTCTAGTTTAGAGATACAGCGTGGAAACAGGCCCTTCGGCCCACCAACTCGTACACTAACACTACCCTACACACACTAGGAACAACTTACAGTTTGCTAAAGCCAGCTAACCTACAAACCCGCACGCACGTCTTTGAGATTTGGGAGGAAACTCACGCAGGTCACGTGGAGAACATGCAAACTCCGTACAGACAGCACCCGAGGTCAGGATTGAACCCGGGTCTCTGGTGAATACAAGCCTAGTCTTTTCAATCTTTCCTCATATGACAGTCCCGCCATCCCAGGGATCAATCTCGTCGTGAACCTACGCTGCACTGCCCCAATCACAAGGATGTCCTCCCTCAAATTAGATTGTTGTTGGATATCAGACGAGGAAGAATGTTTGGGAGGTTAGGTGTCATTTCCGACGTACCGTATTTACGATTTACGATGGGTTTAATCAGAAGGTAAGCCCATCGTAAGTTTAGGAGCTCCATTAATCACATGGGGCAGCAGAGAGACGACACGCACACAGCAACACACACACGCGCACACAAGGCAACACACGGCAACACACAGAGCAACACACTTACACAGACACACACACGGCAACAGATACAGACAAACACACACACGCATGGCAACACACACACGGCAACACACACACGCGCACACAAGGCAACACACACACGGCAACATGCACACACACAGACACGACAATACACACACAGCAACACACTTACAGCAACATACTTCGAGGAACAGCTTCTTTCCGGCAGCTGTCACTCTACTCAACAACGTACCTCGGTGACTGCCAATCACCACCCCCCCCGGACACTTATTATTATTTTTTTTTTATTCAAATCGTTTGCTATGTCGCTCTTCAAGGGAGATGCTAAATGCATTTCGTTGTCTCTGTACTGTACACTGACAATGACAATTAAAATTGAATCTGAATCTGAATCTGACACAGACACACACACGGCAACACATGCACACACACAGACACGGCAACACACACAGCAACACACTTACACAGACACACACGGCAACAGATACAGACAAACACACACACACACGCATGGCAACACACACACACGGCAACACATGCACACACACACACGGCAACACATGCACACACACACGGCAACACATGCACACACACACGGCAACACATACACACACACGGCAACACATGCACACACACACACGGCAACACACACACACACACACGGCAACACACACACACACACACACGGCAACACATACACACACACACGGCAACACATGCACACACACACGGCAACACATACAGATACAAACACGCACACACGACAAAACACAAACGCACACGGCAACACACACAGATACAGACAAACACTCACACACACACAGATACAGACACACACACATGACATCACACACGGCAACACACACACACGGCAACACACACACACGGCCGGTTTCCATGCTGTCTCTGTACAAACTACAAATCTCTAAAGGTAAATGTAAATACAGCATGATTATAACTTGCATCGCCCCGTGGCTCGCCCTGGATGCTGAGTTAACAGCTTTGACACTGAAGCAGAGCAGCAGGGTACGCTTACACAGACCAGGGGTAACACAGAGACAAGAGACACACACACAGACAGACACAGGATGACAGTTCATACGATGGAACCAATCACTCAGACCTCAGGCTGCCAGTATGTCTTACCTGCTTTAAAACTCTCCGATCGGTAAATATCCCGGAGTTCTTTCATAAGTCGGTCGGTGGCCTGAACAGAACCCGACACCGCCCCCTGCAGAAACAAACGGGCAGAAGGTGAGCACCCGGGAGAGTAAGAGGCCATTTGGCCCCTCTAGCCTGCCGCAGCCATCCAACACCAGTCTGAAGACCAAAAACGTCACCCATTCCTTCTCTCCAGAGATGCTGCCAGTCCTGCTGAGTTCCTCCAGCGTTTTGTGTGTCTCTCCACCATCCATACCGGCCCGAACCCCCCCCCCCCCCCCCCCCCCCCCCCCCCCTGCGTCAGATCCCCAACACCGCGAAAACTATCCTCTACATCCAGCTTCAAAGCTCGTAAAATATTACCCACCAAAAACCTCCGGTGGCCAATGGCCAGCGTGCAGGGAGTGGAGGAGAAACTGAAAAATACTTTAGTTTAAGTTTAGACAATAGACAACAGGTGCAGGAGTAGAGGCCATTCGGCCCTTCGAGCCAGCACCGCCATTCAATGTGATCACGGCTGATCATCCACAATCAGTACCCCGTTCCTGCCTTCTCCCCTGACTCCGCTATCTTTAAGAGTCCTATCTAGCTCTCTCTTGAAAGAATTCTCTCCAGAGAACCGGCCTCCACCGCCCTCTGAGCCAGAGAATTCCACAGACTCACAACTCTCTGTGAGAAAAAGTGTTTCCTCGTCTCTGTTCTAAATGGCTTACCCCTTATTCTTAAACTGTGTGTGTGTGTGTGTGTGTGGGGCCCCTGGTTCTGGACTCCCCCAACATCGGGAACATGTTTCCTGCCTCTTGCGTGTCCAAACCCTTAACAATCTTATATGTTTCAATGAGATCCAGGACAAGGGGTCACAGCTTAAGGATAAAGGGGAAATCCTTTAAAACCGAGATGAGAAGAACTTTTTTCACGCAGAGAGTGGTGAATCTCTGGAACTCTCTGCCACAGAGGGTAGTTGAGGCCAGTTCATTGGCTATATTTAAGAGGGAGTTAGATGTAGCCCTTGTGGCTAAGGGGATCAGGGGGTATGGAGAGAAGGCAGGTATGGGATACTGAGTTGGATGATCAGCCATGATCATATTGAATGGCGGTGCAGGCTCGAAGGGCCGAATGGCCTACTCCTGCACCTAATTTCTATGTTTCTATGAGATGCCCTCTCATCCTTCTAAACTCCAGAGTGTACAAGCCCAGCATGTTTCCTGCCTCTTGCGTGTCCAAACCCTTAACAATCGTATATGTTTCAATGAGATGCCCTCTCATCCTTCTAAACTCCAGAGTGTACAAGCCCAGCATGTTTCCTGCCTCTTGCGTGTCCAAACCCTTAACAATCTTATATGTTTCAATGAGATGCCCTCTCATCCTTCTAAACTCCAGAGTGTACAAGCCCAGCATGTTTCCTGCCTCTTGCGTGTCCAAACCCTTAACCATCTCTTATATGTTTCAATGAGATGCCCTCTCATCCTTCTAAACTCCAGAGTGTACCTGTTCCTTCCTGTCCAATGGTCGGGAGGTTGGTCGGAGCGATGGTCTGGGCCAAAGATCCTATAGCGAGCAAGATAGACCACTCGACGAAAAAGATGTAGTACAGTCATGGGCAGATTCATGGGTAATCTTCAGCCCCATTTCAGTAACCGGCTTCCGTCTCCGCACCAAAGACCCCGTCGCAGCGGAGCAAAGATAACTAGTGCAGAGACGGAAACATCCTCGTAAAAAGTTCTTTGGTAAAAATCTTCTCCTCTGTGTCAGAATTATAATTTATGTTCCCCTGCAACGTTGATTACACTGCGAGTCGGGTCGGGTTGGGTTACTGAAATGGATGAAAAAAAGGCCCATTGCGTACTACACGTCAGCCCATTGCATTTAGCAGGAGTGGTCTATCTTGCTCCGCTATAGGATCTTTGGTCTGCGCTGTGTCTGCAATTGCGATGTCTCGGGTGGAGATGTCCACAAAGCTACGATGCATCCCCATAAAACATTGTCATGAACAAACCAGAGCGAGGGCTAACACAATAACCCGGGCTATCAGAGTCTCCTACAGACACGTACATTTAGATAATCTTGCCTCTGGTTCTTTTTAATTTTCTCCAATATCGCCAGGTTTTCCTTGCCGATCCCCTCGTCCTCAGACTTCTTGCCCTCCGCCGGCTCTTCCTCCTTCATTTCGTAATGGTCCAGGTCCTCGTTGTCCTGGGAGAGGAGAGAAAGAGCCACGTTGTAATGGGGCCTGCAAACCGTAACGGCCAGGTTCTGGGGCAGCTATATCTCCCAAAGCACCGCTGTTTAGTTTAAAATAGACCCACATCCCACCCTCAGCTTCTGGCACTCGAGAGAAAACAATCCAAGTCTGTCCAACCTCTCCCTGTGATCCAATAGACAATAGGTGCAGGAGCAGGCCATTCGGCCCTTCGAGCCAGCGCCGCCATTCAATGTGATTTAGTTGTCTCTGTAATGCATTTCGTTGTCTCTGTACTGTACACTGACAATTAAAATTGAATCTGAATCTGATCATGGCTGATCATCCCCAATCAGTACCCCGTTCCTGCCTTCTCCCCATATCCCCCGACTCTACTATTTTTAAGAGTCCTATCTAGCTCTCTCTGAAAGCATCCAGAGAACCGGCCTCCACCGCCCTCTGAGGCAGAGAATTCCATAGACTCACAACTCTCTGTGTGAGAAGAAGTGTTTCCTCGTCTCCGTTCTAAATGGCCTTACCCCTCATTCTTAAACTGTGTGTGTGGCCCCTGGTTCTGGACTCCCCCAACATCGGGAACATGTTTCCTGCCTCTAGCGTGTCCAAGCCCTTAACAATCTTATATGTTTCAATAAGATCCTTCTAAACTCCAGAGTGTACAAGCCCAGCCGCTCCATTCTCTCAGCATATGACAGTCCCGCCATCCCGGGAATTAACCTTGTAAACCTACGCTGGGCTCCTTCAATAGCAAGAATGTCCTTCCTCAATTTAGGGGACCAAACTGCACACAATACTCCAGGTATGGTTTCACTAGGGCCCTGTACAACTGCAGAAGGACCTCCTTGCTCCTATACGCAACTCCTCGTGTTATGAAGGCCAACAGGCCACAATTGCACACAATACTCCAGGTGTGGCCTCACTAGGGCTCTGCACAACTGCAGAAGGACCTCTTTGCTAAAACTACAGGGCCGGTCCCACTTTCATGACATAATTCGCGACCTTTTTTACTCGTGGACATGTTTCATCGTGCTAGGAAAAACGCCCCGACCTACTTGATGCCACGAGTACCTACGACTAGAATCACGGCCTGCTACGATCTCGTGACGACCATGCTGTGAGTACGAGTCAAGGGCAAACTCGGCAGAGGTCGTGAACGTGGGACTGGACCTTACCTCAACGGGACAGGCAGCATCTTAAACTTCTGAAGAAGGGTCTCGACCCGAAAGGTCACCTATTCCTTCGCTCCATAGATGCTGCCTCACCCGCTGAGTTTCTCCAGCATTTTTGTCTACCTTCCATTTTCCCAACACCTGCAGTTCCTTCTTCAACTGTTTTAGCTTGCTTTAGTTTTAGAGATACAGCACGGAAACAGTACTGTGCCGACCAGCGATCCCCGCACACTAACACCGCCCCACACTCACTAGGGACAATTTTTACATTTACACCAAGCCAATTAACCTATGAGTTGGAGTGTGTGAGGAAACCGAAGATCTCGTAGAAAAACCCACGCAGGTCACGGGGAGAACGTGCAAACTCCGTACAGACAGCACCCGTGGTCGGGATTGAACCCGGGTCTCCGGCGCTGCATTCGCTGTAAGGCAGCAACTCTACCGTAGTCAGGGACTTCATAAATTCAGGGGGCAGAATTAGGCCATTCGGCCCATCAAGTCCATTCCGCCATTCAATCGTAGACCGATCTATCTCTCCCTCCGAACCCCACTCTCCTGCCTTCTCCCCCATAACCCCTGACACCCGCACTAATCAAAAATCTGCCAATCCGTTAAAAAGCCTTAAAATTATCCACTGACTTGTGGCCTCCACCGCCGTCTGTGGCAACAAATCCCACAGACTCGCCAGCCTCTGGCTAAAGAAATTCTTCCTCGTCTCCTTCCAGAAGATACGCCCTCTAATTCTGAGGCTGTGCCCTCTGGTCCGGGACTCTCTCCCACTGATGGAGACATCCTCGCGGCATCCAGAGGCGCCCACGGCTACGGAAAAGAGCAGCTCAGCCCACAACATGGTCTAGCTTTGTGGATGGGGGTAGGGTGGGGGGAGGAGGGGCAACCGAGGTGTCCCAGAGGCATCATCACCCGCACGCACGCACGATGGGAGCGCGGTCTCACCTCCGCCATCTCCTCGTCTTCCTCCTCGGACGTGACGTCATCTCGCGTGCTCTGTGGGGGGGGTGGGGGGGGCGGGGGAATAAATAAGCACGTAATTTTTAAATTATTTAGCGCTTTTAAATCAAATCATATCGAAGCCAGAGTGCTTTACAGAGAAAAAAAATTAGATTACCATACAACCATATTTGTTATATGGTTATGGTTACACAAAAAAAGCTGGAACAAAAAAGCGGGTGCAGCAGCATCTATGGAGCGCAAGGAAATAGGCGACGTTTCGGGCTGAAACTCAGTATCTTCATTGAGAGTGGCATGCAGGGGCGGGGACAAGAAAAAAGCAAAGGTATGTTGGAGGAGCCCGAAGGCTGGGAGTATAGGGAGGGAGACAGCAGGGGGGGTCTGAGGAAGGGGGAGGAGCGCACAGGACTGGTCTCAAAATTGGGAGAATTCGATGTTCATAGAGGAGTACCCCGAAGGATCACAGACTGATCCCTGGGAATACGACTGTGCTTATTCCTCCAATTTTCGTTTGCTGCTCGCTGTGGCCATGGAGGAGATCTTATAGGACAGAGAGGTCGGAGACGGGTTGGACAGGCTAGAGGGGGAGTTTGAAGTGCTGAGCCACCGGAGGTCCAGGTTGGTTATTGCGTCACTGAGCGGAGGTGTTCGGCGAAACGATTTAAAACCAACCTCCGCTTTTTCTCACCGATATAGATGGCTGACATCTCTGGAGCAGCGGACGCAATAGATGAGTAGTGGAAGAGATGCAGGTGTATATATGGAGTTATATAGGTGTATGAGACTAGGTGAGAGGAAACTTAGAAACATAGAAAATAGGTGCAGGAGTAGAGGCCATTCGGCCCTTCGAGTCTGCACCGCCATTCAATATGATCACGGCTGATCATCCAACTCAGTATCCCATCCCTGCCTTCTCTCCATACCCCCTGATCCCTTTAGCCACAAGGGCCACATCTAACTCCCTCTTAAATATAGCCAATGAACTGTGGCCTCAACTACCTTCTGTGGCAGAGAATTCCACAGAAAACTCCATAGATGCTGCTGCACCCGCTGAGTTTCTCCAGCGCTTTTGTGGATTTTCCAGCATCTGCAGTTCCTTCTTAAAAGCTCCAAAGTAGCACACAGCTCCTGAGTCCGAATGGGTCGCAGGGTGATGCTGGCATGCACTCAGGCCTGGAGTACGATGGACTGGAGTTAGATTGGGCTCTTAAAGATAGCGGAGTCAGGGCACATTGGAAGCAGGCAGGAACGGAGTACTGATTGTAGATGATCAGCCATGATCACATTGAATGGCGGTACTGGCTTGAAGGGCCGAATGGCCTACTCCTGCGCCTCATAGATACTCATAGAAACTAGGTGCAGGAGGAGGCCATTCGGCCCTTCGAGCCAGCACCAGCACCGCCATTCACTGCGATCATGGCTGATCGGCCTCAATCAATAACCAGTGCCTGCCTTCTCCCCGTATCCCTTTATTCCACCAGCCCCTAGAGCTCCATCTAACTCTCTCTTAAATCCATCCAGTGACTTGGCCTCCACTGCCCTCTGTGGCAGGGAATTCCACAAATTCACAACTCTCTGGGTGAAAAAGTTTCTTCTCACCTCAGTCTTAAATGACCTCCCCTTTATTCTAAGACTGTGTGTGGCCCCTGGTTCTGGACTCGCCCAACATTGGGAACATTTTTCCTGCATCTAGCTTGTCCAGTCCTTTTATAATTTGATATGTTTCTATAAGATCCCCCCCCCCCCCCCCTCATCCTTCTAAACTCCAGTGAATACAAGCCTAGTCTTTTCAATCTTTCCTCATATGACAGTCCCGCCATCCCAGGGATCAATCTGGTGAACCTACGCTGCACTGCCTCAATCACAAGGATGTCCTTCCTCAAATTAGGAGACCAAAACTGGACACAATACTCCAGATGTGGTTTCACCAGAGCCCTATACAACTGCTGAGTTCCCTATTGTTTATTCTTTGATGGCATTAGGTCTGAATTTGCTGGTGTTCAGAAGGATGGGGGGTGGGGGAACAACTTATCGAATCGTACCGAATAGTGAAAGGCCTGGATAGTGGGTATTTAGTTTAGAGATACAGCACGGAAATAGGCCCTTCGGCCCATGCCGACCAGCGATCCCCACACACTAACACTATCCTACACACACTAGGGACAATTTACATTTATGCCAAAGCCAATTAGGCAAAAAAACCTGCACGTCTTTGGAGCGTGGGAGGAAACCGGAGATCCTGGAGAGAAAAACCCACGCAGGTCACGGGGAGAACGTGCAAACTCCGCACAGACAGCGCCCGTAGTCAGGATGGAATGCGGGGGGTCGCTGGAGCGGTGAGGCAGCAGCTCTACCCAAAGATCCTATAGCGGAGCAAGAGAGACCACCCCTTCTAAATGCAATGGGGTGATGTGTAGTACGCAATGGGCCTTTTTTTCATCCATTTTAGTAACCCGACCCGACCCGACCCGACTCGCAGTGTAATCAACGTTGCGGGGGAACAGTTTGTGTTAATAAATTATAATTCTGAAAACGAGGAGAAGATTTATACCAAAAGGACTTTGATTTTTACGAGGATGTTCCCGTCTCTGCACTAGTATCTTTGCTCCGCTGTGATGAGATCTTTAGTGCGGAGACGGAAGCCGAAAGCCGGTTACAGAAATGGGGCCGAAAATTCCCCCTGACCGTACCACGTCGTTTGCATCGAGTGGTCTATCTTGCTCGCTGTCGGATCTTTGGCTCCACTGAGCTGCCCCCTCCTTTGAAGGATCGAAAACCACGCACGCAAACACGCGCGCGCCACCACTCACCTGTTCCGTCGGTAGCGGCTGATCCAACATCTCAACGTCGGGATGCTGAGGGAGGTTGTAGAGTTTGCACAGGTCGGAGATTATTCGCTTCAAGTGCTGAAGCAGCTGTCGGGGGAGAGGGGGAGAGGGAGAAGGAGGTGGAGGGGGAGGGGGAGAGGGGGAGAAGGAGGGAGAGAGAGAGGAGAGAAATCAGTACAGAGCAAAGGTGCTCATTCGGCCCTTCGAGCCTTCACTCAATGTGATCATGGCTGATCACCCCCAATCAGTACCCCGTTCCTGCCTTCTCCCCATATCCCCTGACTCTCTCTCGCTATCTTTAAGAGCCCTATCTAGCTCTCTCTTGAAAGAATTCTCTCCAAAGATCCGGCCTCCACCGCCCTCTGAGGCAGAGAAACATAGACAATAGGTGCAGGAGTAGGCCATTCGGCCCTTCGAGCCTGCACAATATGATCATGGCTGATCATCCAACTCAGTATCCCGTACCTGCCTTCTCTCCATACCCCCCTGATCCCTTTAGCCACAAGGGCCACATCTAACTCCCTCTTAAATATAGCCAATGAACTGTGGCCTCAACTACCTTCTGTGGCAGAGAATTCCACACATTCACCACTCTCTGTGTAAAAAACGATTTTCTCATCTCGGTCCTAAAAGACTTCCCTCTTATCCTTAAACTGTAACCCCTAGTTCTGGACTTCCCCAACATCGGGAACAATCTTCATGCATCTAGCCTGTCCAACCCCTTAAGAATTTTGTAAGTTTCTATAAGATCCCCCCTCAAGCTTCTAAATTCTAGCGAGTACAAGCCGAATCTATCCAGTCTTTCTTCATATGAAAGTCCTGCCATCCCAGGAATCAGTCTGGTGAACCTTCTCTGTACTCCCTCTATGGCAAGAACGTCCTTCCTCAGATTTGGAGACCAAAACTGTACGCAATACTCCAGGTGTGGTCTCACCAAGACCCTGTACAACTGCAGTAGAACCTCCCTGCTCCTATACTCAAATCCTTTTGCTATGAATGCTAACATACCATTTGCTTTCTTCACTGCCTGCTGCACCTGCATGCCTACTTTCAATGACTGGTGTACCATGACACCCAGGTCTCGTTGCATCTCCCCTTTTCCTAATCGGCCACCATTCAGATAATAGTCTACTTTCCTGTTTTTGCCACCAAAATGGATAACCTCACAACCTATCTAGCTCTCTCTTGAAAACATCCAGAGAACCGGCCTCCACCGCCCTCTGAGGCAGAGAATTCCACAGACTCACAACTCTCTGCGAGAAAAAGTGTTTCCTCATCTCCGTTCTAAATGGCCGACCCCTTATTCTTAAACTGTGTGTGGCCCCTGGTTCTGGGCTCCCCCAACATCGGGAACATGTTTCCTGCCTCTAGCGTGTCCAAACCCTTAACAATCTTATATGTTTCAATAAGATCCCCTCTCATCCTTCTAAACTCCAGAGTGTACAAGCCCAGTCAATCCATTCTCTCAGCATATGACAGTCCCGCCATCCCGGTAATTAACCTGGTGAACCTACGCTGGGCTCCCTCAATAGCAAGAATGTCCTTCCTCAAATTATGGTACACAATACCCCAGGTGTCGTCTCACCAAGGCTCTGTACAACTGCAGAAGGACCTCTTTGCTCCTATACTCAACTCCTCTTGTTATAAAGGCCAACATGCCATTGGCTTTCTTCACTGCCTGCTGTACCTGCATGCTTACTTTCATAGACTGATGAACAAGGACCCCCAGATCCCCTTTTCCCAACTTGACGCCATTTAGATAGTAATCTGCCTTCCTGTTTTTGATACCAAAGTGGATAACCTCACATTTATCCAGCATTAAACTTCATCTGCCATGCATCTGCCCACTCCCCCAACCTGTCCCAGTCACCCTGCATCCTCTAACTGCAGAGGTTCCTCTTTGCTCCTATACTCGACTCCTCTTGTTATAGAGGCCGACATGCCTTTGGTTTTCGATACTCACCAGGGTGCTGCCTTTCTTGAGGTCGACAAGTCGCTCCAGAACGGCAGCCAGGCTTGGGTCATCAGACTCGACAAACCATATGGGGGGCACCAAGGGGTAGGATTCCTGCAGGGAGGGGTTGGAAGCAGGGTCAGATCCGGAGCCGTTATCCCCCTCCTCACCCCCACTCCATCCCCCAGTCCCAACCCCTTCCATCTCCCCGGAGAGCTTGTATTTGAATTTGAATAACCTTTAATCAGATTCAGATTCAATTTTAATTGTCATTGTCAGTGTACAGTACAGAGACAACGAAATGTATTTAGCATCTCCCTTGAAGAGCGACATAGCAAACGATTTGAATAAAAAAAATAATAAGTGTCCGGGGGGGGGGTGGTGATTGGCAGTCACCGAGGTACGTTGTTTAGTAGAGTGACAGCCGCCGGAAAGAAGCTGTTCCTCGACCCGCTGGTTCGGCAACGGAGAGACCTGTAGCGCCTCCCGGATGGTAGGAGGGTAAACAGTCCATGGTTGGGGTGAGAGCGGTCCTTGGCGATGCTGAGCGCCCTCCGCAGACAGCGCTTGCTTTGGACAGACTCAATGGAGGGGAGCGTGGAACCGGTGATGCGTTGGGCAATTTTCACCACCCTCTGCAATGCCTTCCGGTCGGAGACAGAGCAGTTGCCATACCATACTGTGATGCAGTTGGTAAGGATGCTCTCGATGGTGCAGCGGTAGAAGTTCACCAGGATCTGAGGAGACAGATGGACCTTCTTCAGTCTCCTCAGGAAGAAGAGACGCTGGTGAGCCTTTAATAATCCTTTACAGGAAATTACAGTGCCACAACAGCTTCAAGACAGACATAACACCACACATTTCCACAGATATCTTCAATACTTAATAAGTTAAAATTTTTGTGCATTATAAAACCTTATAGCAGCTGGTATACAAGACTTCCTATGTCTCTCCGTTTTGCACATTGGTGCAATCAGTCTCTGACTGATGATGCTGCACTTGATCACCTTCAGGGCGTGGAGTGGGTGAGTGGGGTTGGTCATTATTGAACCTAGTTTGTTCAGAGTTCTGGCCTCTGCCACCTGCTGGACCGTTAGTTGCTCAGCCCCGACCACTGAGCCGGCCATCCTGATCAGCTTGTCCAGTCTGTTTTTGTCCGCTATTCGGGCGCCTTCTCCCCAACAGGCCACAGCAAAAAACAGAGCACTGGCCACCACTGAATGGTAGACACTGCACAGTAGGGGTTGGCAGATATTAAATGACTTTAGCCTCCTTAAAAAATACAGTCGACTTTGTACACCGCCTCCATATGACTCTTCCAGTCCAGCTCACTGTCAAGCTGCACACCAAGTGTGCAACAGAAAAAGTCCAACGCTCCCCTCTACAATGCCTGCAATGCCCCAAAAACAGCTCAGCCATTCCCCCTCCCCCCCCGTATAAATCCTCCACACACACACCCCCCCACCCCACCACCAGCTCAAGAGTTCCCGCAGTTATATACACACAGTACCGTCCCCAACAGTACTGTCCCCCAGTGTTACACACACACACACACACACACTTGTTCCCACCAGTACTATACCCCAGTGTAACACACACACAGACACACACACACACACACACACACACACACACACACACACATACACACACACATACATACACACACACACACACATATACACACACATACACACACATATATATACACACACACACATATATATACATATACACACACACATATATACATACACACACACACACATATATATATATATACATATACACACATATATACATATATACATACATACATACACACACACACACCTAACACACACGCTAACACACACTCTTACACACGCTAACACACACACACACACACACACAGAACATGTGTATTATGATTGTGTTTATAATTTGTTTGGTTGTTTTGTTGTTTGACTTTTGCACAAAAGTCCGCGAGCATTGCCACTTGACTTGACACACACACACACACACACACACACACACACACACACACACACACACACACACACACACACACACACACACACACACACACACACA
Source organism: Leucoraja erinaceus (assembly GCF_028641065.1). Taxonomy (NCBI): domain Eukaryota; kingdom Metazoa; phylum Chordata; class Chondrichthyes; order Rajiformes; family Rajidae; genus Leucoraja; species Leucoraja erinaceus. The sequence continues at coordinate 176,858 of NW_026575352.1, read as the reverse complement.
CACACACACACACACACACACACACACACACACACACACACACACACACACACACACACACACACACACACACACACTCCATCACCAGAACTTGCAAACGTCTTAAGGGGTTGGACAGTCTAGATCCAGGAAGATTGTTCCCGATGTTGGGGAAGTCCACAACAAGGGGTCACAGTTTAAGGAGAAAGGGGAAATCTTTTAGGACTGAGATGAGAAAAACATTTTTTACACAGAGAGTGGTGAATCTGTGGAATTCTCTGCCACAGAAGGTAGTTGAGGCCACACAGTTCATTGGCTATAGTTAAGAGGGAGTTAGATGTGGCCCTTGTGGCTAAAGGGATCACCTATCTTCAGGCTCGTCCTGACATCCCACGAATGGAGAAACTCAGCGGGTGAGGCAGCGTTTATGGAGAGAAGGAATAGGCGACGTCTCGACCCGAAACATCGCCTGTTCCTTCGCTCCATAGATGCTGCCTCACCCGCTGAGTTTCCCCAACATTTTTGTCTACCTTCAATTGTTCCAGCATCTGCAGTTCCTTCTTAAACAATTAAATAGTCATAGTCGCAGTCAATCAATTGATCGCACTTCCAAAGTCCACAACAAAGCACAGTTAACACAGTACTTGTCCACCGCCTAACGCAAGCAAGTTCCATCCATCTGCCATTTAAACTCAGACAGTAGGAGACCAAGGAACTGCAGAGAGACACAGAAAGCTGGAGTAACTCAGCGGGTCAGACAGCATCGCTGGGGAAAAACAAATGGGTGAAGTTTCAGGTCACGACCCTCCTTCAGGTACACCAGTCATTGAAAGTAGGCATGCAGGTGCAGCAGGCAGTGAAGAAAGCGAATGGTATGTTAGCATTCATAGCAAAAGGATTTGAGTATAGGAGCAGGGAGGTTCTACTGCAGTTGTACAGGGTCTTGGTGAGACCACACCTGGAGTATTGTGTACAGGTTTGGTCTCCTAATCTGAGGAAGGACATTCTTGCCATAGAGGGAGTACAGAGAAGGTTCACCAGACTGATTCCTGGGATGTCAGGACCTTCATATGAAGAAAGACTGGATAGACTTGGCTTGTACTCGCTAGAATTTAGAAGATTGAGGGGGGATCTTATAGAAACTTCCTAAATTCTTAAGGGGTTGGACAGGCTAAATGCAGGAAGATTGTTCCCGATGTTGGTGAAGTCCAGAACAAGGGGTCACAGTTTAAGGATAAAGGGGAAATCTTTTAGGACTGAGATGAGAAAAACATTTTTTTACACAGAGAGTGGTGAATCTCTGGAATTCTCTGCCACAGAAGGTAGTTGAGGCCACACAGTTCATTGGCTATATTTCAGAGGGAGTTAGATGTGGCCCTTGTGGCTAAACATAGAAACATAGAAATTAGGTGCAGGAGTAGGCCATTCGGCCCTTTGAGCCTGCACCGCCATTCAATATGATCAAGGCTGATCATCCAACTCAGTATCCTGTACCTGCCTTCTCTCCATACCCCCTGATCCCTTTAGCCACAAGGGCCACATCTAACTCCCTCTTAAATATGTGCCAATGAACTGTGTGGCCTCAACTAAAGGGATCAGGGGGTATGGAGAGAAGGCAGGTACAGGATACTGAGTTGGATGATCAGTCATGATCATATTGAATGGCGGTGCAGGCTCGAAGGGCCGAACGGCCTCTACTCCTGCACCTATTTCCTATGTTTCAGACTGGAGTCTGTCTGAAGAAGGGTCCCGACCTGAAACGCCACCCATTCGTTTTCTCCAGCGAGCCTGTAGATAGGTCTGGAACTGAAGCATCACCTGTGGCACCGGCCAGCAATCACCCCCATGCACTAACACAACCCTAGGGACAATTTACAATTTTTACCGGGGGAGGAATCCACCTACAAACCCGCACGTTTTTGGTCCAGACCATCCGTCAACCGTTAATCCCACTTTCTCATCCACTCCCTACGCAAAAAAACTTGAACTTAAAATTAAATTGAACATGAAAAGACAAGCGACTGTTGGCTGGTCGCCTTGACAGGAACGAACAAACAAACAAACGACCAAATGTACGTTGGCGTATATCCTGGCAGAGGATTTGAAAACAGCGAAAATGTCATAATATCAGATAATTCAGATGCACCCGTAGCACTTGGCACCATTTGAAAAATTAGTTCTTCTTGGAGAGAAGGAATGGGCGACGTTTCGGGCCGAGACCCAAAGGGTCTCGAGCCGAAACGTCACCCATTCCTTCCCCCCCCCCGAGCTGCTGCCTGTCCCGCACTCCAGCACTCTGTGAAACGTCACCTATCTACGTTCTCCACAGATGCTGCCTGACCCGCTGAGTTACTCCAGCACTCTGTGAAACGTCATCTATCCATGTTCCCCACAGATGCTGCCTGACCCGCTGAGTTACTCCAGCACTCTGTGAAACGTCACCTATCCATGTTCCCCACAGATGCTGCCTGACCCGCTGAGTTACTCCGGCACTCTGTGAAACGTCACCTATCCATGTTCTCCACAGATGCTGCCTGACCCGCTGAGTTACTCCAGCACTCTGTGAAACGTCACCTATCCATGTTCTCCACAGATTCTCCACAGATGCGTCACCTATCCATTTCTCCACAGATGCTGCCTGACCCGCTGAGTTACACCAGCATTTTGTGTCTACCTTCGATTTAAACCAGCATCTGCAGTTCTTCCCTACACATTAATTATTTTTTCTGCTCCTATCTGATGAAGATATCTATTCAAGAGAGAGTTAGATTTAGTTCTTGGGGCTAACGGAATCAAGGGATATGGGGGAGAAGGCAGGAACCGGGGTACTGATTGTGGATGATCAGCCATGATCATATTGAATGGCAGTGCTGGCTCGTCGGGCCGAATGGCCTACTCCTGCACCTATTGTCTACTGTCAATGGTGGTGCTGGCTTGATGGGCCGAATGGCCTACTCCTGCACCTATCGTCTACTGTCAATGGTGGTGCTGGCTCGACGGGCCGAATGGCCTACTCCTGCACCTATTGTCCATTGTTAATGGCTGTGCTGGCTCGATGGGCCGAATGGCCTACTCCTGCACCTATCGTCTACTGTCAATGGTGGTGCTGGCTCGACGGGCCGAATGGCCTACTCCTGCACCTATTGTCCATTGTTAATGGCTGTGCTGGCTCGATGGGCCGAATGGCCTACTCCTGCACCTATTGTCTACTGTCAATGGTGGTGCTGGCTCGACGGGCCGAATGGCCTACTCCTGCACCTATTGTCTATTGTCAATGGCAGTGCTGGCTCGACGGGCCGAATGGCCCACTCCTGCACCTATTTCTCTAAGTTTCTAAATGACAAGATCCAGTGAAGCCATTGCTTAGGCCCAACCAAGCCTGGGCCTCAATTTAAGAGTCGGCTCCCACTGGCAGCTGCTGAGGCGGGCAGATTTTTAAACGCATTGTGTCAGCGATAGTGGGGATTAACACAAATAACGTCAGCTGGTGCCCCAGCTACTGTAAGCATGAATTCCCCTTCATCAGTTTCTGCTCCGCAGTCATCAAAATAGGGGCCTCGCTTGGGCCGAAAGTCACACACACACACACTGCATGACAGTCACAGAATGTAAAGTTACAATGTGCCCTAGTCACACGAAATATACTAAATGATATAGGAGCAGGGAGGTTCTACTGCAGTTGTACAGGGTCTTGGTGAGACCACACCTGGAGTATTGCGTACAGTTTTGGTCTCCTAATCTGAGGAAATACATTATTGCCATAGAGGGAGTACAGAGAAGGTTCACCAAACTGATTCCCGGGATGGCAGGACTTTCATATGAAGAAAGACTGGATACACTCGGCTTGTACTCGCTGGAATTTAGAAGATTGAGGGGGGATCTTATAGAAACTTACAAAATTCTTAAGGGGTTGGACAGGCTAGATGCAGGAAGATTGTTCCCGATGTTGGGGAAGTCCAGCACAAGGGGTCACACACACAGTTTAAGGATAAGGGGGAAGTCTTTTAGGACCGAGATGAGAAAATCATTTTTTTTCCCACAGAGAGTGGTGAATCTGTGGAATTCTCTGCCACAGAAGGTATTGTTCATTGGCTATATTTACAAGGTAATTAGATGTGGCCCTTGTGGCTAAAGGGATCAGAGGGTATGGAGAGATGGCAGGGATGGGATACCGAGTTGGATGATCAGCCATGATCATATTGAATGGCGGTGCAGGCTCGAAGGGCCGAATGGCTTCTACTCCTGCACCTATTGTCTATGTTTCTATGAACAGTAGATGCAGGTTTAAACAGAAGACAGACACAGAGTGCTGGAGTAACTCAGTGGAGTCAGGCAGCATCTGTGGAGAACATGGATAGGTGACATTTCACAGAGTGCTGGAGCAACTCAGTGGGTCAGGCAGCATCTGTGGAGAACATGGATAGGTGACGTTTCACAGAGTGCTGGAGTAACTCAGCGGGTCAGGCAGCATCTGTGGAGAACTAGGATAGGTGACGTTTCACAGAGTGCCAGAGTAACTCAGCGGGTCAGGCAGCGTCTGTGGAGAACATGGATAGGTGACGTTTCACAGAGTGCTGGAGTAACTCAGCGGGTCAGGCAGCATCAGTGGAGAACATGGATAGGTGACGTTTCACAGAGTGCTGGAGAACTCACGGGTCAGGCAGCATCTGTGGTGGATAGTTTTCACAGAGTGCTGGAGTAACTCAGCGGGTCAGGCAGCATCTCCGGAGAGAAGTAATGGATATCGATCTGGGTCGAGACCCTTCTTCAGACTTTCGATAAGAATCTTCCGATTAAAGATAGCCCGAGTGTTTAAGAAGGAACTGCAGATGCTGGAAAAATCGGTGGACAAAAATGCTGGAGAAACTCAGTGGGTGAGGCAGCATCTATGGAGCGAAGATAGTCCGAGGGTCACCAATGAGGTGGATGGGAGGTCAGGACCACTCTCTAGTTGGTGAGAGGACGGTTCAGTTGCCTGATAACATCCGGGAAGAAACTGAAACTGAATGGCCTACTCCTGCACCTATTTTCTATGTTTCTAATCTTGAGGTGTGTGTTCGTTTTGACACTTCTGTCCCTCTTGCCCGATGGGAGAGGGGGGAAGAGGGAGCGAGACTGATCCGCGATGATGCTGCTGGCCTTCCCGAGGCAGCGTGACGTCCAGCCCAGAAGCATGAATGTAGCCCGGAATGATGGGCTGAATGGTCCCCATGTTCAGTATAGAAGCTGGGATGTAATGTTAAAATTGTACAAGGCATTGGTGAGGCCAAATCTGGAGTATGGTGTACAATTTTGGTCGCCTAATTATAGGAAGGATGTCAACAAAATTGAGAGAGTACAGAGGAGATTTACTAGAATGTTGCCGGGGTTTCAGCAACTAAGTTACAGAGAAAGGTTGAACAAGTTAGGGCTTTATTCTTTGGAGCGCAGAAGGTTAAGGGGGGACTTGATAGAGGTTTTTAAAATGATGAGAGGGATAGACAGAGTTGACGTGGAAAAGCTTTTCCCACTGAGAGTAGGGAAGATTCAAACAAGGGGACATGACTTGAGAATTAAGGGACTGAAGTTTAGGGGTAACATGAGGGGGAACTTCTTTACTCAGAGAGTGGTAGCTGTGTGGAATGAGCTTCCAGTGAAGGTGGTGGAGGCAGGTTTGTTTTTATCATTTAAAAATAAATTGGATAGTTATATGGATGGGAAGGGAATGGAGGGTTATGGTCTGAGCGCAGGTATATGGGACTAGGGGAGATTATGTGTTCGGCACGGACTAGAAGGGTCGAGATGGCCTGTTTCCGTGCTGTAATTGTTATATGGTTATATGGTTCAGTGAAATGAACCCACCAATGTCCTCAACCCATTTGTGTAGGAAGGAACTGCAGATGCTGGTTTAAATCGAAGATAAGACACAATATGCTGGAGTAACTCAGCGGGACAGGCAGCATCTCTGGAGAGAATGAATGGGTGACGTTTCGGGTCGAGACCCTTCGATACGATAGAAGTTAATTTAACCCAGGAGAGAAATTAATCTGCCAACAGTCATAAAAATAGTCACAAAAAACTGATCTGAACATAACTAAGAGGTACAGAAGTGTGAAAACGCACACCACCAGATTCAGAGACAGGTTTTTTTCCCCGGCTGTTATCAGGCAACTGAACCCTCCTCTCACCACTTGGGCTCTATGTAGGAAGGAACTGCAGATGCTGGTTTACACCGAAGATAAAACACAAAATGCTGGAGTAACTCAGCGGGACAGGCAGCATCTCTGGAGGAAAAGCAATAGGTTTAAGTCGAGACCTTTCTTGGACCCTTTAGAGACTTTGGGAGAGGTCGAGGTGGTGCAGCGGGTAGAGTTGCTACCTCACTGCGCCAGAGACCCGGGTTCCATCCTGACTATGGGCGCTGTCTGTAGGGAGTTTGCACGTTCTCCCCGTGACCTGCCTGGGTTTTCTCCGAGATCTTCGGTTTCCTCCCACACTCCAAAGACGTGCTGGTTTGTAGGTTGACACAAAATGCTGGAGTAACTCAGCGGGTCAGGCAGCATCTGTGGAGAGAAGGAATGGGTGACGTTTATCGGGTCGAGAACCTTCTTCAGACTCGACCCGAAACGTCACCTATCCACGTTCTCCACAGATGCTGCCTGACCCGCTGAGACCCGCTGAGTTACTCCAGCACTCTGTGAAACGTCACCTATCCATGTTCTCCACAGATGCTGCCTGACCCGCTGAGTTACTCCAGCACTCTGTGAAACGTCACCTATCCATGTTCTCCACAGGTGCTGCCTGACCCGCTGAGTTACTCCAGCACTCTGTGAAACGTCACCTATCCATGTTCTCCACAGATGCTGCCTGACCCGCTGCGTTACTCCAGCACTCTGTGAAACGTCACCTATCCATGTTCTCCACAGATGCTGCCTGACCCGCTGAGTTACTCCAGCACTCTGTGAAACGTCACCTATCCATGTTCTCCACAGATGCTGCCTGACCCGCTGAGTTATGGTGCAGCAGCATCTATGGAGCTAAGGAAATAGGCAACGTTTCGGGCCGAAATCCATCTGGAAATAGGCAACGTTTCGGGCCGAAACCCTTACGGGTTTCGGCCCAAAACGTTGCCTATTTCCTTAGCACCACAGATGATGCCTGACCCGCTGAGTTACTTTACCAGCATCTGCAGTTCTTTCTCACACAGATTTCTAGGTTAATTGGTTTGGTATAAAACGTAAAATTGTCCCTGGTGTGTATGTGTGTGTGTGTGTGTAGGATGGTGACAGTGTGCGGGGATCGCTGGTCGGCACGGACTCGGTGGGCCGAAGGGCCTGTTTCCGCGCTGTATCTCTAAACTATACGTTCTCCTCTCTCCAATGGAACCTCTCTGACTGCTGCTCCTCTACAGCCATGGCAAGTGATGGACTTCAGGAAGCCAAGAGACCCACATCCATTGCATTGACCGGATCAAAGAGATGGCCAAATGATTCACATCCCTCAGAGTGAATATCACCAACAACTAGTCCTGGACCAGCCATGATCCAAGCAACGGCCAACACAGCACACCAACAGACAATAGACAACAGGTGCAGGAGTAGGGCCATTCGGCCCTTCGAGCCAGCACCGCCATTCAATGTGATCATGGCTGATCATCCCCAATCAGTACCCCGTTCCTGCCTTCTCCCCATATCCCCTGTCTCCGCTATTTAGAGACAATATTTAGAGACCCATAAACACAATAAGACACAGATAGATATATAATAATCAATAATATGATCAATTAAAAACTAATACTAGCTAAACAAAACTGAAGACCGTAGTGGCAAAGACACAGACAATAGACAGGAGTAGTGCAGGAGTAGAGGCCATTCGTCCCTTCGAGCCAATGTGATCATGGCTGATCATCCCCAATCAGTTCCCCGTTCCTGCCTTCTCCCCCATATCCCCTGACTCCGCTATCTTTAAGAGCCCTATCTAGCCCTCTCTTGAAAGCATCTAGAGAACCGGCCTCCACCACCCTCCGAGGCAGAGAATTCCACAGACTCACGACTCTCTGTGAGAAAAAGTGTTTCCTCGTCTCCGTTCTAAATGGCTGACTCCTTATTCTTAAACTGTGTGTGGCCCCTGGTTCAGGACTTCCCCAACATCGTTTCCTGCCTCTAGCGTGTCCAAACCGGTAACAATCTTATAATTGGAGCCCGAGGGGCAATTTTTTTGTTTACACCAAGTGTGATAGGTGTACGGAATGATCGTTGAGGCAGGTACTATCACAATGTTTCAAAAAAACATTCAGACAGGTACATGTTTAAGAAAGAACTGCAGATGCTGGAAAAATCGACGGTGGACAAAAATGCTGGAGAAACTCAACAGGTGAGGCAGCATCTATGGAGCGAAGGAAATGGTGACATTTTGGGTCGAGACCCTTCTTCACAAAAAAGCTGGGGAAACTCAGCGGGTGAGGCAGCATCTATGGAGCGAAGGAATGGGTGACGTTTCGGGTCGAGACCCTTCTTCACAAAAAAACTGTGTGTGGCCCCTGGTTCTGGACTCCCCCAACATCGGGAACATGTTTCCTGCCTTTAGCGTGTCCAAACCCTTAACAATCTCATATGTTTCAATGAGATACCCGCTCATCCTTCTAAACTCCAGAGTGTACAAGCCCAGCCGCTCCACTCTCCCAGCGTATGACAGTCCCGCCATCCCGGGAATTACCCTAAACCAGTGGCTCTTCTTCCTCAAGAAGGCGTGGGAAGTTTGACATAGAAACATAGAAACATAGAAATTAGGTGCAGGAGTAGAGGCCATTCGGCCCTTCGAGCCTGCACCGCCATTCAATATGATCATGGCTGATCATCCAACTCAGTATCCCGTACCTGCCTTCTCTCCATACCCCCTGATCCCCTTAGCCACAAGGGCCACATCTAACTCCCTCTTAAATATAGCCAATGAACTGGCCTCAACTACCCTCTGTGGCAGAGAGTTCCAGAGATTCACCACTCTCTGTGTGAAAAAAGTTCTCCTCATCTCAGTTTTAAAGGATTTCCCCCTTATCCTTAAGCTGTGACCCCTTGTCCTGGACTTCCCTAACATCGGGAACAATCTTCCTGCATCTAGTCTGTCCAACCCCTTAAGAATTTTGTAAGATTCTATAAGATCCCCTCTCAATCTTCTAAATTCTAGAGAGTATAAACCAAGTCTATCCAGTCTTTCTTCATAAGACAGTCCTGACATCCCAGGAATCAGTCTGATGACTCCTATACAACTCTCACCAACTTCTACAGATGCGCCGCAGAGAGCATTTTATCCCCCTGGTTTGGGAACCAAGGCCTCAAGAAACTGCAGAGAATTGTGGACGCAGCCCAGACCATCACACACACACACACACACACACACACCAACCGACCTCCCATCCACCGTTCCATCTCCATCCAGAGAGTTGTGGGCAGTTGCAGCCCAGACCATCACACACACACACACACACAAACCAACCTCCCTTCCATCCATCGCCTCCATCTACACCTCACGCTGCCTCGGCAAGGCCAGCAGCATCATCGCGGACCAGTCTCACCCCACCCGGTCACTCCCTCTTCTCCCCTCTCCCATCGGACAAGAGGTACAGAAGTGTGAAAACGAACACACACACACACACACACCTCCAGATTCAGGGGCAGATTCTTCCCGGCTCTTATCAGGCAACTGAACCGTCCTCTCACCAACTAGAGAGCGGTCCTGACCTCCCATCCACCTCGTTGGAGACCCTCGGACTATCTTTAATAGAAACATAGAAATTAGGTGCAGGAGTAGGCCATTCGGCCCTTCGAGCCTGCACCGCCATTCAATATGATCATGGCTGATCATCCAACTCAGTATCCCGTACCTGCCTTCTCTCCATACCCCCTGATCCCCTTAGCCACAAGGGCCACATCTAACTCCCTCTTAAATATAGCCAATGAACTGGCCTCAACTACCCTCTGTGGCAGAGAGTTCCACAGATTCACCACTCTCTGTGTGAAAAAAGTTCTTCTCATCTCGGTTTTAAAGGATTTCCCCCTTATCCTTAAGCTGTGACCCCTTGTCCTGGACTCCCCAACATCGGGAACAATCTTCCTGCATCTAGCCTGTCCAACCCCTTAAGAATTTTGTAAGTTTCTATAAGATCCCCTCTCAATCTCCTAAATTCTAGAGAGTATAAAACCAAGTCTATCCAGTCTTTCTTCATAAGACAGTCCTGACATCCCAGGAATCAGTCTGGTGAACCGTCTCTGCACTCCCTCTATGGCAATAATGTCCTTCCTCAGATTTGGAGACCAAAACTGTACGCAATACTCCAGGTGTGGTCTCACCAAGACCCTGTACAACTGCAGTAGAACCTCCCTGCTCCTATACTCAAATCCTTTTGCAATGAAAGCTAACATACCATTCGCTTTCTTTACTGCCTGCTGCACCTGCATGCCTACCTTCAATGACTGGTGTACCATGACACCCAGGTCTCGCTGCATCTCCCCCTTTCCCAATCGGCCACCATTTAGATAATATCGGGCTTGACCTTGCACTAAACGTTATTCCCTGTATCCTGTATCTGTCCACTGTGGACGGCTCGATTGTAATCATGTATTGTCTTTCCGCTGACTGGTTAGCACGCAACGTTTTCCCTCCGTACACGTGACAATGAACTAAATGCTCTTGATTCAGATTCACTACATCACCCATCTACCAATCCACCCCCCACCCCACACACTTCACCTCACCTGCATCGTACCTGGTCAGCTACACCTCACCTGGCCACCTACACTTGCCAGGCTTTGTCCCATCCCACCTCTCTTTTCCAGCTTTCTCACCACCTATGCATCATTCCCCCTCCACAGATGCTGCCTGACACGTGCTGAGTTCCTCCAGCACTTTGTGTTTTGCTCCCAGATTCGCATGCCATTGCAGCATCTGCTGTTGCTCCTGTCATTATTTCACTGCTACAAACATAGAAAATAGGTGCAGGAGGAGGCCATTCGGCCCTTCGAGCCAGCACCGCCATTCATTGTGATCATGGCTGATCGTCCCCTATCAATAACCCGTGCCTGCTTTCTCCCCATATCCCTTGACTCCACTAGCCCCTAGAGCTCTATCTAACTCTCTCTTAAATCCATCCAGTGACTTGGCCTCCACTGCCCTCTGTGGCAGGGAATTCTACAAATTCACAACTCTCTGGGTGAAAACGTTTTTTCTCATCACCTCAGTCTTAAATGACCTCCCCTTAATTATAAGACTGTGTGGCCCCTGGTTCTGGACTCGCCCAACATTGGGAACATTTTTCCTGCATCGAGCTTGTCCAGTCCTTTTATAATTTTATATGTTTAGAAACATAGAAATTAGGTGCAGGAGTAGAGGCCATTCGGCCCTTCGAGCCTGCACCGCCATTCAATATGATCATGGCTGATCATCCAACTCAGTATCCCGTACCTGCCTTCTCTCCATACCCTCTGATCCCCTTAGCCACAAGGGCCACATCTAACTCCCTCTTAAATATAGCCAATGAACTGGCCTCGACTACCCTCTGTGGCAGAGAGTTCCAGAGATTCACCACTCTCTGTGTGAGTTTCTATAAGACCCCCCACCCCTCATCCTTCTAAACTCCAGTGAATACAAGCCTAGTCTTTTCAATCTTTCCTCATATGACAGTCCCGCCGTTAGAGCTCCTCACGGCTGAAGTTCTCCTCCTCTCTCCGACAGGAGTTCTGCTGGATCTTGCCGACCTCCCTCCGCCACCCCCCTCTGTGATTCACCCCCTACTCCATCACTCTGAGGAGGGGTCCCGACCCGAAACGTCGCCTGTCCATTCCCTCCGCGGATGCCGCTGCTTGTCCCGCTGAGTTCCCCCAGCCGACTCCGCGCCGACCAGCAATCACCCCGCACATCAGTCCTATCCTACACACACCAGTTACAATTTACAATTTTACCGAAGCCAATTAACCTACAAACCCGCACGTCTGGATAGACTCGGCTTGTACAAGACTGGATAGACTCGGCTTGTACAAGACTGGATAGACTCGGCTTGTACAAGACTGGATAGACTCGGCTTGTACTCGCTAGAATTTAGAGATTGAGAGGGGATCTTATAGAAACATACAAAATTCTTAAGGGGTTGGACAGGCTAGATGCATGAAGATTATTCCCGATGTTGGGGAAGTCCAGAACAAGGGGCCACACACACAGTTTTATGGATAAGGGGGAAATCTTTTAGGACCGAGATGAGAAAAACATTTTTTTTCACACACAGAATGGTGAATCTGTGGAATTCTCTGCCGCAGAAGGTAGTTGAGGCCACACAGTTCATTGGCTATATTTAAGAGGGAGTTAGATGTGGCCCTTGTGGCTAAAGGGATCAGGGGGTATGGAGAGAAGGCAGGGATGGGATACTGAGTTGGATGATCAGCCATGATCATATTGAATGGCGGTGCAGGCTCGAAGGGCCGAATGGCCTACTCCTGCACCTATTTTCTATGTTTCTATGTCTTTGGAGTGTGGGAGGAAACCGGAGGGCCCAGAGAAAACTCATGGGGAGAACGTGCAGACTCCGTACAGACAGCACCCGGAGTCAGGATCGAACCCGGGTCCCTGACGCTGTGAGGCAGCAGCTCTACCCGCTGCGCCACCGCGCCTCCTGTCTCCTCCTCCTCACCTGCCTACAGAATATTTACAGATTCATTTCTATGTCCACTCACTCATTTCATTTCTTGCTTACATGCCGAGCTCTACGTCAATCTGCCGGGTATTGTTAAATTCGACAACGCGGAGATTACGGCCAGTTATCGACCCAGCGGGACAGGCGGCGTCTGTGGAGAGAAGGAACGGGCGATGTTTTTGGGCGAGACCCTTCTTCAGACCCCAAACTTCAAAACGTCACCCATTCCTTCTGCTGCCTGACCCGCTGAGTTACTCCAGCACTCTGTGAAACGTCACCTATCCATGTTCTCCACAGATGCTGCCTGACCCGCTGAGTTACTCCAGCACTCTGTGAAACGTCACCTATCCATGTTCTCCACAGATGCTGCCTGGCCCGCTGAGTTATGGTGCAGCAGCATCTATGGAGCGAAGGAAATAGGCAACGTTTCGGGCCAAAACCCTTCTGGAAATAGGCAACTTTTCGGGCCGAAACCCGGAAGGGTTTCGACCCGAAATGTTGCCTATTTCCTTAGCTCCATAGATGCTGCCTGACCCGCTGAGTTACTCCAGCACTCTGTGAAACGTCACCTATCCATGTTCTCCACAGATGCTGCCTGACCCGCTGAGTTACTCCAGCACTCTGTCCCATTTAAAATCTCTGCCTGAACTCTATGCCCTCTAGCTTTAGAATCCTTCAACCTTCAGGTAACAAAAATGTTCCCTCAGCCTACGACACTGCAAAAAAAAAGTCCCGGCCTACACAACCTCTCCATATATATATTTTCACACAGGGAGTGGTGAATCTCTGGAACTCTCTGCCACAGAGGATAGTCGAGGCCAGTTCATTGGCTATATTTAAGAGGGAGTTAGATGTGGCCCTTGTGGCTAAGGGGATCAGGGGGTATGGAGAGAAGGCAGGTACAGGATACTGAGTTGGATGATCAGCCATGATCATATTGAATGGCGGTGCAGGCTCGAAGGGCCGAATGGCCTACTCCTGCACCTATTTTATATATATATATATATATATTATATATATATATATATATATATATATATATATAGTGTCTTCTTTGGAGTATATACACCTGAGGCCCAGGTAACACCCTGGTGAATCACTTCTGCTCCATTTTCAACATTGCTATCCTTTCTGTAATTGGCCCACAGTTCAGTCATAGAGCATGGAAACAGGCCCTTCGGCCGAACTTGCCCAGCCTAGCCACAATGCCCCATCTACACTAGGTCCCACCGGCCTGCGTTTGGCCCATATCCCTCTAAACCCACCCTATCCATGTACCTGTCTAACTGTTTCGATAGTCCCCGCCTCAACTACCTGGTTCCATACACCCACCACCCTCTGTGTGAAAAAGTTACCCCTCAGATTCCTATTGAATCTTTTAACCATATAACCATATAACAATTACAGCACGGAAACAGGCCATCTCGGCCCTACAAGTCCATGCCGAACAATTTTTTTTTCCCCTTAGTCCCACCTGCCTGCACACATACCATAAGCCTCCATTCCCTTCTCATCCATATGCCTATCCAATTTATTTTTAAATGATACCATCGAACCTGCCTCAACCAATTCCACAAAAGAAGTTCCCCCTCATATTACCCCTAAACTTCTGTCCCTTAATTCTGAAGTCATGTCCTCTTGTTTGAATCTTCCCTATTCTCAAAGGGAAAAGCTTGTCCACATCAACTCTGTCTATCCCTCTCATCATTTTAAAGACCTCTATCAAGTCCCCCCTTAACCTTCTGCGCTCCAGAGAATAAAGACCTAACTTATTCAACCTATCTCTGTAACTTAGTTGTTGAAACCCACACAACATTCTAGTAAATCTCCTCTGTACTCTCTCTATTTTGTTGACATCCTTCCTATAATTGGGCGACCAAAATTGTACACCATACTCCAGATTTGGTCTCACCAATGCCTTGTACAATTTTAACATTACATCCCAGCTTCTATACTCATGTTTCAATAGACAATAGGTGCATTCGGCCCTTCGAGCCAGCACCGCCATTCAATGTGATCATGGCTGATCATCCCCAATCAGTACCCCGTTCCTGCCTTCTCCCCATATCTCCCGACTCCACCCATGATTCTGTCCAAATGCTTCTTAAACGCCGAGTGTGGTCTCATGCTATATACTGGGAGTGATACACTTTGAATATTGCCCCGATAATGTGTAATATTCGCAAACATTTTTATATCACAATCACTATAACATATTTAAGAAAGAACTGCAGATGCTGGAAAAATCGAAGGTAGACAAAAATGCTGGAGAAACTCAGCGGGTGCGGCAACATCTATGGAGTGAAGGAATGGGTGATGTTTTGGGTCGAGATATCTGAAGAAGGGCCTCAACCCGAAACGTCACCTATTCCTTCGCTCCACAGATGCTGCCTCACCCGCTGAGTTTCTCCAGCATTTTTGTCCACCTATAACATATATAGTGTTGCCAATTCTTAAGGGGTTGGACAGGCTAGATGCAGGAAGATTGTTCCCGATGTTTGGGAAGTCCAGAACAAGGGGTCACAGTTTAAACATAGACAATAGGTGCAGGAGTAGGGGCCATTCGTCCCTTCGAGCCTGCACCGCCATTCAATATGATCATGGCTGATCATCCAACTCTGTATCCTGTACCTGCCTTCTCTCCATACCCCCTGATCCCTTTAGCCACAAGGGCCACATCTAACTCCCTCTTAAATATAGCCAATGAACTGGCCTAAGGATAAGGCGGAAGTCTTTTAGGACCGAGATGGGGAAAACATTTTTCACACAGAGAGTGGTGAATCTGTGGAGGTAGATAAAAGTGCTGGAGATACTCAGCGGGTGCAGCAGCATCTATGGAGTGAAAGAAATAGGCTATGGTGAATCTGTGGAATTCTCTGCCACAGAAGGTAGTTGAGGCCACACAGTTCATTGGCTATATTTAAGAGGGAGTTAGATGTGGCCCTTGTGGCTAAAGGGATCAGGGGGTATGGAGAGAAGGCAGGGACAGGATACTGAGTTGGATGATCAGCCATGATCATATTGAATGGCGAAAGGTGCAGGCTCGAAGGGCTGAATGGCCTCTACTCCTGCACCTATTGTCTATGTTTCTATGTTGGACAGCATGGGCAAGTTGGGCCGAAAGGCCTGTTTCCACCCTGTGTAACTGTGACTTCATTAAAGGCCAGCGATTAGTAAGATAACTTACAACTAGAGTGAACGACAATGGGTTATAGATAGTTGGGGGGGGGCAGCTGTTTCTATACCATATCTCTAAACTAATACATAATGAAATACACGCACTCATACACACAAGCACACTAACACACACACACATACATACACACACACACACACATACATACACAACATACACACTCACACACACACATAGATATATATATACACACACACTCATACACACACATGCTCATATACACACACACTAACACACACACACCCACAGACACACACACACACATACACATACACACACTAACACACACACACACACTCACTCACATACACAGACCCACTAACACACACACATACATACACACACATACATACACACACACACACACACACACATACACATACACACACACACACACACACACACACACACACACACACACACACACACACACACACACACACACACACACACACACACACACACACACACACATACATACACACACACACCACACACACACACACACACCCACTAACACACACACACATATACACACACACACACACACACCTACACACACTCATATATACACACACTAACTCACATACACACCTACATACACACACCTACTAACACACACACACACACACTATACACAATCGCCACATCGGAGCACAGCCGTTCACACAAACACTGTGGGCGAAGGAATGTCGGGCCCAGTCGGGAGATGGACTCACTCCAAGTGCAGGCTGTGAGTGAGTGGGTTTATGATGGTGCAGGGAGACAAATCTGGTAACGAAGTAGCGCGGCGGCCATTGCAGCTCACACACCAACAATCCCTTCCGCCTCTCACAGAGCCAGTCTCCCCTCTACACCTCCCTCCCTCTCTCTAGCTCTCCCCGCCCCTCGATTTATTTTTGGTCTCGTTCTGCTTGAACTTTTAGGCCTCAGCCCGCTTCATGTCGCCTCTTGTTCACACACGCACACAAGTACACAGATACACACACGCAGATATATATATATATATACATACACACACACAG